>NC_084748.1:46382137-46387137 GCF_033978785.1 Entelurus aequoreus | reverse complement strand
CTGGGCTTAGATTGGTCAGATCTAGTCTTGGGCTTAGATTGGTCAGATCTAGTTTTGGGCTTAGATTGGTCAGATCTAGTCTTGGGCTTAGATTGATCAGATCTAGTCTTGGGCTTAGATTGGTCAGATCTAGTCTTGGGCTTAGATTGGTCAGATCTAGTCTTGGTCTTAGATTGTTCAGATTTAGTCTTGGGCTTAGATTGGTCAGATCTAGTCTTGGGCTTAGATTGGTCAGATCTAGTCTTGGGTTTAGATTGGTCAGATCTAGTTTTGGGCTTAGATTGAACAGATCTAGTCTTGGGCTTAGATTGAACAGATCTAGTCTTGGGTTTAGATTGGTCAGATCTAGTCTTGGGCTTAGATTGGTCAGATCTAGTCTTGGGGTTAGATTGGGTTGATCTAGTCTTGGCCTTAGATTGGGCAAATCTAGTCTTAGGTTTAGATTGGGCAGATCTAGTTTTAGTGAAGTGAATTATATTTATATAGCGCTTTTCTCTAGTGACTCAAAGCGCTTTACATTGTGAAACCCGATATCCAAGTTACATTTAAACCAGTGTGGGTGGCACTGGGAGCAGGTGGGTAAGGTGTCTTGCCCAAGGACACAACAGCAGTGACTAGGTTAGCAGAAGCGGGCATCGAACCTGGAACCCTCAAGTTGCTGGCACAGCCACTCTACCAACCGAGCTATACCGCCGCGATATAGGTTTAGACTTAGATTGGGCAGATCTAGTTTTAGGCTTAAATTGGTCAGATCTAGTCCTAGTCTTGGATTGGGCAGATCTAGTCTTGGATTGGGCAGATCTAGTCTTGGATTGGGCAGATCTAGTCTTGGCCTTAGATTGGGCAGGTCTAGGTTTTGGCCTTTGATTGGGCAGGTCTAGGTTTTGACCTTAGATTAGTCACGTCTAGGTTTTGGCCTTAGATTGGGCAGGTCTAGGTTTTGACCTTAGATTAGTCACGTCTAGGTTTTGGCCTTAGATTGGCTACGTCTAGTCTTGCGGCTGGTGCCAAAACCCCAAATATTAGTACTCCAACACCAGGAGGGTGTGCCATTACAAGTTATTGGCAGAAGTCTCGAGCCACCACTAGCTTTGTACTGTTAAAGACCGTAGTCCCACAGCAGGATTACAGAACAAAAACTGATTAACGTGAAACGTAGCACAAGGGTGGAACATGGCCCGATGAACAATTACATTTTGGTAATGATTTGTTAAAAGGTGCCTCTACCGTAATTATAATAAAGACAGCCTAACACACTTTTGTTAGGGATGTTCCGATCAGGGTTTATGCAGCCGGTTCTGACAGCAATCATCCATGAGTGCCCATCACATGTATTCACTGTCATTTTTTTCTATTTATTTTTCTAAATATTCAAACTACTTCCTTATTCCCTTTTATTACATACAATTGTTTGAGCCAAACAAAGTCAATAGTACAGAATAGCAAAATGCAAAAGCTACTGTCTGCTATTTAATTTTGACAGCAGTTTTTAATGTAGTTTTAGTCAGTTTTTTTTAGTTTGTCATATTTTAGTCATCTAAATTGATTTAGTCGACTAAATTCCTCGACATTTTAGTTGACTAAAATATAAAGTATATCACATCTTAAAAGTTGTCATGGGATCCATTTTTATGAAGGTTATTGCAGAGCATCTCAAAAACTAAAATTCACAGCAAGACCTGAACTCCTTGAGGATATCAGTAACTACATTTCACACAAAACTTACCATGTTATTTTAGCTTCTTTTTTTTTCAAATATTGAATAATATTTGACTAAAATAGTCTTATGAAGAAACAAAGTAGTTTTATTCTATAGTGTGTGTAACCACACGGCCTCTGTCTCGTGTAAATACAGCAACCGGTGTTAGAAATGTAGAAGCTGTCTTTCTGTGTGGTAGCTTGAAAAATGAAAATGACAAATAGACTTAGACAACTTTAATGATCCACAAACAAATTGTTCCACACAGTAGCTCAGTTACAAAGGATGGAAAGTGTAAGGATGGAAAGGATAATGCAGGTATAAAGTAGAATAAAAATGTACTGTAGTAGCAATGTAAAATATAACATATATGTAATATTTACATAATATATGTACAGTATATAATATATACTGATTAGGGCTGCAAAGGGGTGGAAAGTTTGAGACACTTGTGATTTAGGGCTATATAAGTAAACATTGATTGATTGAAGTTTCCGGTAAATTTCCTGAAAGTTTCCGGAAATTTACCGGCCCATTCTTTAAAGGCCTTCTGAAATGACATTTTTTTATTTAAACGGGGATAGCAGATCCATTCTATGTGTCATACTTGATCACTTCGCGATATTGCCATATTTTTGCTGAAAGGATTTAGTATAGAACAACGATGATAAAGTTCGCAACTTTTGGTCTCTGATTTAAAAAAAGCCTTGCCCCTACCGGAAGTAGCGTGACGTCACAGGAGGAAGGGCTGCTCACATTTTCCTATTGTTTTCAATGCAGCGAGAGCGATTCGGACCGAGAAAGCGACGATTACCCCATTAATTTGAGCGAGGATGAAAGATTAGTGGATGAGGAACGTGAAAGTGAAGGACTAGCGTGCAGTGCAGGACGTATCTTTTTTCGCTCTGACCGTAACTTAGGTACAAGGGTTCATTGGATTCCACACTCTCTCCTTTTTCTATTGTGGATCACGGATTTGTATTTTAAACCACCTCGGATACTATATCCTCTTGAAAATGAGAGTCGAGAACGCGAAATGGACATTCACAGTGACTTTTATCTCCACGACAATACATCGGCGAAGCTCTTTAGCTACGGAGCTAACGTGATAGCATCGTGCTTAAATGCAGATAGAAACTAAATAAATAAACCCCTGACTGGAAGGATAGACAGAAGATCAACAATACTATTAAACCCTGGACATGTAACTACACGGTTAATGCTTTCCAGCCTGGCGAAGCTTAACAATGCTGTTGCTAACGACGCAATTGAAGCTAACTTAGCAACGGGACCTCACAGAGCTATGCTAAAAACATTAGCGCTCCACCTACGCCAGCCAGCCCTCATCTGCTCATCAACACCCGTGCTCACCTGCGTTCCAGCGATCGACGGAGCAACGAAAGACTTCACCCGATCATAGATGCGGTCGGCGGCCCGGAGACTGAGGAAGTCAAGGTGAGGTCGGCGGCTAGCGCATCTGCTATCCATCTCAAAGTCCTCCTGGTTGTGTTGCTGTAGTTCGCCGCTAATACACCGATCCCACCTACAACTTTCTTCTTTGCAGTCTCCATTGTTCATTAAACAAATTGTAAAAGATTCACCAACACAGATGTCCAGAATACTGTGGAATTTTGAGATGAAAACAGAGCTTTTTGTATTGGATTCAATGGTGTCCGAATACTTCCGTTTCAACCATTGACGTCACGCGCATACGTCATCATACATAGACGTTTTCAACTGGAAGTTTAGCGGGAAATTTAAAATGTCACTTTATAAGTTAACCCGGCCGTATTGGCATGTGTTGCAATGTTAAGATTGCATCATTGATATATAAACTATCAGACTGCGTGGTCGGTAGTAGTGGCTTTCAGTAGGCCTTTAACAAATGTTAGTAGAAACAGTCTCCATGCCTAAGTGCTTGATTTGATACACCGGGCCAAGTGATTAGGACACCTGATTCTCATCATTTGGATGGGCGGCCAAATACTTTTGGCAATATAGTGTAATTAACTGCTAGCCATGTCAGTTAGAGTACTAGAAGTCACCTTCTGTGTCAGCCAGAGGGGATCGGCATATACCGAAAATGGCGATCACGCACTTTTTCACGAAATATCGACCGATGCCGTTTGATCGGCACATCCCTAACTTTTGTTTGTAGTTCAATCCTGAGGATGACTATTTTTATAGAGTGGTGTTTCAGTTATGCTAGGTTCACACCAACGGCGCTTTGACGGCGCTTTAAAGCGGCATGCAAAGCGGCGTTAAAGCGTAACAAAGCCTGATTAAAGCGTGAGGGTCCTAATGGATGGTGGGAAAGCTTGTAGTGAAGCGGGACATGCGGCAAGTTCGCCAAAAATTTAAACGGTTTAAAAAAATTCTGCACTCTGTCAAGAATGGAATAAAGCGCCGAGAGCGTATCAAAGCGTGACAAAGCCTGACAAAGCTCAGCAAAGCTTGACTCAAAGCGTAGCAAAGCTTAACACATCTTGGTTCAAAGTGCAATAGGAAGTGACTGTGATATTGACTAGTGACATTGAAACTTGATGTAAAACCAACACAGGATTACAAATCCATTCTCTTTTGCATCATTGCCTTTTTTATACGATGATCATTGTTTCTGTACTTCTGCTGTTTGATGTTGCAGTTTGACATTACTGTCTATCATTTTTCTGTATGAAAATGTTAATAATAAAGACAATATGTTACATTTAAAAGAAATGCCTTTTATTATTGTCAACTAGCATAAGAAATGAAAGATAGATATTTATTAAGATGACAAAGACATAAAAGAAATGAAGATATAAAACATAATATAACGGAAAAAAAAGAGAAATTGAAAAAATAAATGAGTATAAAAAATAAAAGAAATGCCTTTTATTATTGTCAACTAGCATAAGAAATTAAAGATAGATATTTATTAAGATGACAAAGAAATTGTCAGGGTTGTCCCTGACAGAAATAAAATAAATGAACTTATAAAACATAATAAATAATAAACATAATATAACGGGAAAAAAAGAGAAATTGAAAAAATAAATGAATATAAAAAATGTGTGGAAAACAGTTTACTGAGATTTTCACTTTTTTTTTTTACTTATTTGTTTATCATATTTCTCTTTTTTATTACATTGTGTTTTATCCTGTATATAATAAAACAAAAAGAGAAATCAAATAAATAGATAAATCTAAAAAAATGTGGGGAAAACTTGGTATACTGAGTTTTTCCACATTTTTTTCTTATTTTTGTTGTAACAATGCACAACAGAGCTTGATAATCGTGTCAGAGCCTGATTTGAAGCGT
>NC_084748.1:46327137-46372137 GCF_033978785.1 Entelurus aequoreus | reverse complement strand
AAATGGTATTAGGGAATTTCGGGAAAATCTGGAATTTTTTTGGAACTTGGAAAAAGGGTAGTTTGAATTTCCAGAATGGTGGAATTTGTTAAAGGTGGAATGGGTTGAAAAATTTGGGAATTGTGGAAGTTTGAAGAATGGCCAATTCATTTTAATGGGAATTTCCAAAAACTTTGGGGATTTCGGGAAAAGCGGGAATTTTTTTGAAAATGATGAAAAAAAATGAGTGAATGAGTTGAAATGGTTGGTGTTGGAATTTTCCAAATTCGTCGAGAAATGTTGAAGTTGTATTATATTGAATTGAGAAATTATATTATGAAATTCCTTGAATTTCGGGAAAACCGGGAATTTTTCCTGTTCAAAAAACAACTTTGTTTTTTGTCCTGATTAAGAGGAATGTTCTGACGGTAGAACGGTTGAAATGCGTTGAACAATGTGGAAGGAGTAGTCGCCATAAAAAAGGGTGGAAATAAGGCTCTGGAAAACCAGGAATTCTGGAAAATCCTGGAATTTTTTTTAACTTGGAAAAATGATAGTTTGAATTTCCAGGATGAGTGGAATATGTTGAAGGTGGAATGGTTTGGAATAGGTTGAAAAATGTGGAAATGGTGGAAGTTTGAAAAATGGCCAATTCATTTTGAATGAGGAAAAATGTCCCTGAAAACGGAGAATTCAATGGGAATTTTATGGGAATTTCGGGAAAAGAGGGAATTTTTGGGGACAATGTTAAAAGACTTGAATGGTCTGAATGAGCTGAAATGGTTGGTGTTGGACTTTTTCAAATCGGTCGAGAAATGTTGAAGTAGTAACATGTTTAATTGAGAAATGGTATTAGGGAGTTCCAGGAATTTTGGGAAAACCGGGAATTTTTCCAGGTCGTTTTTTGTCCTGTTTAAGAGGAATGTTTTGATGGTGGGACGGTTAGAGTGGGTTGAAAAAGGTGCGAGGAGTAGTTGCCAGAAAAAAGGGTTAGAAAAAAAGGCAATTCCTGGAATTATTTTGAACTTGATAGTTTGAATTTCCAGGATGAGTTTGAATAGGTTGACAAATTTGGAAATGGTGGCTGTTTGAAAAATGGCCAATTCATTTGGAGTGGGGAAAAAATGTCCCTGAAAACTGAGAATTTAATGGGAATTTCATGGTAATTTCGGAAAAGAGGGAATTTTTTTGAGAAAATGTTAAAATACCTGAATGTTCTGAATGGTTGGTGTTGGAATTTTTCAAATCGGTCAAGAAATGTTGAAGATGTAACAAATTGAATAGAGAAATTGTGTTACGGAATTTCGGGAAAACCGGGAATTGTTCTTGTTCAAAAAACAACTTTGTTTTTTGTCCTGATTAAGAGGAATGTTCTGACGGTGGAACGGTTGAAATGCGTTGAAAAATGTGGAAGGAGTAGTCGCCAGAAAAAAGTGTGGAAATAAGGCTCTGAAAAACCAGGAATTCTGGAAAATCCTGGAATTTTTTTAACTTGGAAAAATGATAGTTTGAATTTCCAGGATGAGTGGAATATGTTGAAGGTGGAATGGTTTGGAATAGGTTGAAAAATGTGGAAATGGTGGAAGTTTGAAAAATGGCCAATTCATTTTGAATGGGGAAAAATGTCCCTGAAAACTGAGAATTCAATGGGAATTTTATGGGAATTTCGGGAAAAGAGGGAAGTTTTTGGGAACATGTTAAAATACTTGAATGTTCTGAATGGTTGGTGTTGGAATTTTTCAAATCCTGTTGAGAAATGTTGAAGTTGTAATATATTGAATTGAAAAATGGTATTACGGAATTTCGGGAATTTCGGGCAAACTGGGAATTTTTCCTGTTCAAAAAACAACTTTGTTTTTTTGTCCTGATTAAGAGGAATGTTTTGACGGTAGAACGGTTGAAATGCGTTGAAAAATGTGGAAGGAGTAGTCGCCAGAAAAAAGGGTGGAAAAAAGGCTCTGGAAAACCAGGAATTCTGGAAAATCCTGGAATTTTTTTAACTTGGAAAAATGATAGTTTGAATTTCCAGGATGAGTGGAATATGTTGCAGGTGGAATGGTTTGGAATAGGTTGGAAAATGTTGAAATGGTGGAAGTTTGAAAAATGGCCAATTCATTTTGAATGAGGAAAAATGTCCCTGAAAACGGAGAATTCAATGGGAATTTTATGGGAATTTCGGGAAAAGAGTGAATTTTTGGGGAAAATGTTAAAATACTTGAATGTTCTGAATGAGCTGAAATGGTTGGTGTTGGACTTTTTCAAATCGGTCGAGAAATGTTGAAGTAGTAACATGTTTAATTGAGAAATGGTATTAGGGAGTTCCAGGAATCTTGGGAAAACCGGGAATTTTTCCAGGTCGTTTTTTGTCCTGTTTAAGAGGAATGTTTTGATGGTGGGACGGTTACAGTGGGTTGAAAAATGTGGGAGGAGTAGTTGCCAGAAAAAAAGGCAATTCCTGGAATTATTTTGAACTTGATAGTTTGAATTTCCAGGATGAGTGGAACGTATAGAAGGTGGAATGGTTTGAATAGGTTGAGAAATGTGGAAATGGTGGAAGTTTAAAAAATGGCCAATTCATTTTGAACGGGAAAAATGTCCCGGAAAACTGAGAATTCAATGGGAATTTTATGGGAATTTCGGGAAAGGAGGGAATTTTTGGAGAAAATCTTAAAACACTTGAATGTTCTGAATGGTTGGTGTTGGAATTTTTTCAAATCGGTCGAGAAATGTTGAAGTTGTAATATATTGAATTGAGAAATTGTATTACGAAATTCCTGGAATTTCGGGAAAACCGGGATTTTTTCCTGTCCTGATTAAGAGGAATGTTCTGACGGTGGGACGGTTGAAATGCGTTGAAAAATGTGGAAGGAGTAGTCGCCATAAAAAAGGGTGGAAATAAGGCTCTGGAAAACCAGGAATTCTGGGAAATCCTGGAATTGTTTTAACTTGGAAAAATGATGGTTTGAATTTCCAGAATGGTGGAATATGTTGAAGGTGGCATGGTTGGGAATAGGTTGAAAATAGAGATGTCCGATAATAACGGCCTGCCGATATTATCGGCCGATATATGCGTTAAAATGTAATATCGGAAATTATCGGTATCGGTTTTTTTATTATCGGTATCGTTTTTTGTTTTTTTTGTTTTTTTTAAAATTAAATCAGCATAAAAAACACAAGATACACTTACAATTAGTGCACCAACCCAAAAAACCTCCCTCCCCCCATTTACACTCATTCACACAAAAGGGTTGTTTCTTTCTGTTATTAGTATTCTGATTCCTACATTATATATCAATATATATCAATATAGTCTGCAAGGGATACAGTCCGTAAGCACACATGATTGTGCGTGCTGCTGCTCCACTAATAGTACTAACCTTTAACAGTTAATTGTACAAATTTTCATTAATTACTAGTTTCTATGTAACTGTTTTTATATTGTTGTACTTTCTTTTTTATTCAAGAAAATGTTTTTAATTTATTTATCTTATTTTACTAATTTTTTTTAAAAGTACCTTATCTTCACCATACCTGGTTGTCCAAATTAGGCATAATAATGTGTTAATTCCACGACTGCATATATCGCTTGATATCGGTATCGGTTGATATCGGCATCGGTAATTAAAGAGTTGGACAATATCGGATATCGGCAAAAAGCCATTATCGGACATCCCTAGTTGAAAAATATGGAAATGGTGAAAGTTTGAAAAATGGCCAATTCATTTTGAATGGGAAAAATGTCCTGGACAACCTGGAATTCTGGGAAATCTGGGAATTTTTGGAATTTGTCAAGGGAAAGCCCGCGATTGGCTGAACAATTTGAAGTTGGAACATTTGAATCGGGTGAAAAACGTGGAAGGTGGAGCGCGTCAAAATCTGGAGAATAATAATAATAAATTGAATTTTGGTGTAGAAAATCAATGTGTGAATGCTTTGGAGCATTCACACAATAATAATAGATTTGAAATGGAGAGAGAGAGAGAGAGAAATTGGTTGAGTGCTTGTTGTTACTGAGTGTCCCTGAACGCACCATCGATCCTGCAGCGTTTCTGGGAAGCGCGTCAGAAGGCGCGTTCACGTCCACGCGCTCCCATCAGGAACACAACACTGGCGTTTGTCCTCCGTCCTCCAGCATGAACACCGCCCGGCTCTGTGGATTCTGAAGCCCGCTCTCACACCCCATCTCGGACCGGCGTCAAGGCTCCTCCACACGACCCCCTCGCTCGCCGCCACCACCACCACCGCGGTTCTACCGCCTCCCTCCAGCCGCAGTCCGCCGGCCCAGCCAGGGGAGGAGGAGGAGGGTGGGAGTGACACCATGTCCAGCAGCCCCGAAGAGGCTCTCTCCAGGGGCGGCGGCTCCGACCTCAAACTGGCCTCCTCCAACAACACGTCGCCGGAGGGCACGCAGCCGCCGCCGATGCACCAGAGCCGGATAAGGCAGGTGGGTGTCTTCCGGTCGCCGGACCTCTAAAACGAGGCTGCGGAAGGCGTTGCCGTCACATCTGCGTACCACACACGCGGTTCCACTTCCGCCATTAATACATAAAACATCTATTTTTATATCTTTTTTTATTTTTAAATGTACTTTTCATGGTTTCCGCTCAACGCAGCAGTTGTCATGGCGGACAAAACAAACAACACAAGCCCGTTAAAACCCCGAATGTCTACGATTTAATCGCACATTTAGTTTCTAAACCGATCCTTTATCGTCGTGTATCTTCGGAGGAATATGACTGCAGATGCCCCCCCCCCCTTCCCCACTAATGTGATGCCAGTAATGGACACTTGACTCCATCCTTACAGGGTGGGGCACCGAGCTGAGCTCACTTGCTTCAACGCCATCACGGGACTTGAAGTTGAAACATCAAATATTTATACGGTTTTTCGTACTTGAAAGTACCGAAGGCCGAGCCACAATGGAAAGTGAAGGAAATAATAATACCCGGCCGGAGCATCCTGGGGGTTGCGGGGGTAACGTCCGGGGTCTGTCATCGACCACCGTCTTTTGCTGTGGTTGTTTAATAATCAGGGGTGTCCAAAGTGCGACTAGGGACCAATTTAGTTAATTAAAAAAAAAAATACTATTACAAAAAAACAGTATCATTTTAACCGCGACCAATAGGTAGGGTTGGGTATCGTTTGAATTCGATCGATTCCGATTCCGATTCCTGGCGATTCTCGATTCCGATTCTTTTAAGAGGCAGGGTCAAAAAAAAGTTTAGGATATTTTAAATGAGCTAGCTAACCTACAGTCTTTCTGAATGAAATAGTCTGACATTCTCCATCAATTTTAATTCTATTAACTTTTTATGAACTTTACTATAAATTCCTCACAGGGCTGTTTACAACTAGAATATAAATATCAAATCTATGAACTTGAATATAAATATTATACATTATGAATACATTTTCCCAGGGGTACACTTTCCTCAAGAGAGCTTTATTTTTGAAAACCTCATGAAAACACATTTACACATAAGTGTATGATGCTGCAGGAAACCTCATGAAAACACCTTTACACATAAGTGTATGATGCTGCAGGAAACCTCATGAAAACACATTTACACACACAAGTGTATGATGCTGCAGGAAACCTCATGAAAACACCTTTACACATAAGTGTACGATGCTGCAGGAAACCTCATGAAAACACCTTTACACATAAGTGTATGATGCTGCAGGAAACCTCATGAAAACACATTTACACACACAAGTGTATGATGCTGCAGGAAACCTCATGAAAACACCTTTACACATAAGTGTATGATGCTGCAGGAAACCTCATGAAAACACCTTTACACATAAGTGTATGATGCTGCAGGAAACCTCATGAAAACACCTTTACACATAAGTGTATGATGCTGCAGGAAACCTCATGAAAACACCTTTACACATAAGTGTACGATGCTGCAGGAAACCTCATGAAAACACCTTTACACATAAGTGTATGATGCTGCAGGAAACCTCATGAAAACACCTTTACACATAAGTGTACGATGCTGCAGGAAACCTCATGAAAACACCTTTACACATAAGTATGATGCTGCAGGAAACCTCATGAAAACACCTTTACACATAAGTGTACGATGCTGCAGGAAACCTCATGAAAACACCTTTACACATAAGTGTATGATGCTGCAGGAAACCTCATGAAAACACATTTACACACACAAGTGTATGATGCTGCAGGTATTTAAAAATGTTACCGTGCTCCCACTGATGGGCTAACCTGGTGCAGAAAAGCAAATAAACAATAAGAAACCACTTGCAAAACCCAGTCCAGATTAGCAGCAGGTACAGTATACAATCAGAGACAGTTCTTGTTTAGGAAAATGACCATATCCGCCTTCTCTGTTATTTCGCGGTTATTTCATTTTTTTTTGTAAAGTAAAGCCACACTTTCGACCGCCGACGCCCGCTATCCATACTTGAGCTTGACTGACTCCCTCGGCTATGCTAACACTTCCGGGGTTGGGCGCTTCTTCGTTGGTGTTCAGCGGCTTCTTCTTCCGGTCGGCGGACATATTTTTTTCCGGTCGGCGGACTGGGTATCGAAACTAGGAATCGAAATGTAAACTTTTGAACGATTCCGGGAGAATCGGAAAGTTAGCCCCGGTTCCAATCGATACTCGATACTCGATACCCAACCCTACCAATAGGTCAAAGTCCCAAGGAGGAGTTCGTTAAAGTACGACCCCTGTTTTTTGCCGACAATAACCAAAATGGCCGACTTCCTGTTTACGTTTTTTTTTAGGTGTGGGTTCTTGAGACTTGTGGGTTGATGGTTGAATCGGGGTAAAAAAAAATGGCACAAAATATTGAGAATGTATTACTTGTGGTTAGTGTCCGCCCCGAGATTGGTAAGTCGTGAGTTCAAACCCCGGCCGAGTCATACCAAAGACTATAAAAATGGGACCCATTCCCTCCCTGCTTGGGGGTTTAAATCACCAAAAATTATTCCCGAGCGCGGCCACCACTGCTGATCACTGCTCCCCTCACTTCCCAGCGGGTGGAACAAGGGGATGGGTCAAATGCAGAGGGTAATTTCACCACACCTAGTGTGTGTGTGTGTGACTATCAGTGGTACTATATCTTTAATTTAGCTATGAATATGTCAGGTTTTTTCAATGGGGATTTTCAGAGAAATTTGGGAATTTGGGGAAAAACCGTGAATGTTTGAAAATATAGGTAATACCACAATTGTCCTAGATGATATGAATGGGTTGGTGTTGGAATTTTTCGAAATGGTTGAAAAATGTTGACGTAGTAACAGTTTGAATTTTAATTGGTATTTCGGAATTCCTGGAATTTCAGGAAAAACCCGGAATTTTTACGAGACAAAAAAATTACTTTTGTTGTCCCATCTTAGAGGAATGTTTTGAAGGTGGAATGGTCAAAATAGGTTGAAAAATGTCACCACACCTAGTGTGTGTGTGACTATCAGTGGTACTTTAACTATGAATATGTACAGTTTTTTCAATGGGGATTTTCCTAGAAATTTGGGAATTTGGGGAAAAACCGTGAATGTTTGAAAATATAGGTAATACCACAATTGTCCTAGATGATATGAATGGGTTGGTGTTGGAATTTTTCGAAATGGTTGAAAAATGTTGACGTAGTAACAGTTTGAATTTTAATTGGTATTTCGGAATTCCTGGAATTTCAGGAAAAACCCGGAATTTTTACGAGACAAAAAAATTACTTTTGTTGTCCCATCTTAGAGGAATGTTTTGAAGGTGGAATGGTCAAAATAGGTTGAAAAATGTCACCACACCTAGTGTGTGTGTGACTATCAGTGGTACTTTAACTATGAATATGTACAGTTTTTTCAATGGGGATTTTCCTAGAAATTTGGGAATTTGGGGAAAAACCGTGAATGTTTGAAAATATAGGTAATACCACAATTGTCCTAGATGATATGAATGGGTTGGTGTTGGAATTTTTCAAAATGGTTGAAAAATGTTGACGTAGTAACAGTTTGAATTTGAATTGGTATTTCGGAATTCCTGGAATTTCAGGAAAAACCCGGAATTTTTACGAGACAAAAAAATTACTTTTGTTGTCCCATCTTAGAGGAATGTTTTGAAGGTGGAATGGTCAAAATAGGTTGAAAAATGTCACCACACCTAGTGTGTGTGTGACTATCAGTGGTACTTTAACTATGAATATGTACAGTTTTTTCAATGGGGATTTTCCTAGAAATTTGGGAATTTGGGGAAAAACCGTGAATGTTTGAAAATATAGGTAATACCACAATTGTCCTAGATGATATGAATGGGTTGGTGTTGGAATTTTTCAAAATGGTTGAAAAATGTTGACGTAGTAACAGTTTGAATTTGAATTGGTATTTCGGAATTCCTGGAATTTCAGGAAAAACCCGGAATTTTTACGAGACAAAAAAATTACTTTTGTTGTCCCATCTTAGAGGAATGTTTTGAAGGTGGAATGGTCAAAATAGGTTGAAAAATGTCACCACACCTAGTGTGTGTGTGACTATCAGTGGTACTTTAACTATGAATATGTACGTTTTTTTCAATGGGGAATTTCCTAGAAATTCGGGAATTTGGGGAAAACCATGAATGTTTGAAAATATAGGTAATACCACAATTGTCCTAGATGATATGAATGGGTTGGTGTTGGAATTGTGTAAAACGGTTGAAAAATGCCGACGTAGCAACAGTTTGAATTTTAATTGGTATTTCGGAATTCCTGGAATTTCAGGGGAAAACCCAGAATTTGTACGAGACAAAATAATTACTTTTGTTGTCCCAACTTAGAGGAATGTTTTGAAGGTGGAATGCTCAAAAACGGTTGAAAATTTTCACCACACCTAGTGTGTGTGTGACTATCAGTTGTACTTTAACATTAACTATGAATATGTCTGTTTTTTTCAATGGGGAATTTCTTAGCAATTCGGGAATTTGAGGAAAACCGTGAATGTTTGAAAATATAGGTAATACCACAATTGTCCGAGATGATATGAATGGGTTGGTGTTGGAATTGTGTAAAACGGTTGAAAAATGTCGACGTAGCAACAGTTTGAATTTTAATTGGTATTTCGGAATTCCTGGAATTTCAGGGAAAACCCAGAATTTTTACGAGACAAAAGAATTACTTTTGTTCTCCCAACTTAGAGGAATGTTTTGAAGGTGGAATGGTCAAAAACGGTTGAAAATTTTCACCACACCTAGTGTGTGTGTGACTATCAGTGGTACTTTAACTTTAACTATGAATATGTCTGTTTTTTTCAATGGGGAATTTCTTAGCAATTCGGGAATTTGAGGAAAACCGTGAATGTTTGAAAATATAGGTAATACCACAGTTGTCCTAGATGATATGAATGGGTTGGTGTTGGAATTTTTCGAAATGGTTGACACATTTTGACATAGTAACAGTTTGAATTTGAATTGGTATTTCGGAATTCCTGGAATTTCAGGGAAAACCCAGAATTTTTACGAGACAAAAAAATTAATTTTGTTGTCCCAACTAAGAAGGTTTTGAAGGTGGAATGGTCCAAAAAACGGTTGAAAAATGTGGACTATGAAAACCTTCCAGGAAGAAGTGAAAATAGGTCATTGGAAAACAGGGAATTCTGGGAATGCCTGGAATACTTTGGAACTTGGAAAATAATAGTTTGATTGTCCAATGGGAGTGGAGTGTGTGGATGGTGGAAAGGTTTTAATCGGGTGAGAAATATGGGAATTGTGCAAGTTCGATAATGGCCCGTTCATTTTCAATGGGAAAAATGATGCCTCGTTTGTAGCTATATTTGATTGACAGTTAATTTCCTTTACTTATGTTCTCTGTGTATTTAATTTATATTTGCATGTATCATGACACATTATCTGTATGCAACATTGGCTGCATTTCTGATAGTTGTTTGTGTGCCATGTTGTTCCAGACCACAGCAAATGTTACCCAGCTTGCAACGATTTTAATAAATCCAATAGAACTTGGACACACACATCTATACCTTTGGTCATTCTAAGACATTTCCAGGAGTTATCTCACCCTCTGAGACGTTTTACTAATGTTTTCCAACGTTGTAAAAATGTGTAGAATAAATATTACATTTCAACATTTCTGTCAACAAAGATTTGTGTCAGCCTGCGGCACATAGTCATTTTGATAGTAGGCTAATATAGCTAATATAGACACATCATGTGTTGTCTTCATTATAACACTTATATAAGACTTTTAATGTCATTTTGATAGTAGGCTATTATAGCTAATATAGACACTTACATCATGTGTTGTCTTCATTATAACACTTATATAAGACTTTTAATGTCATTTTGATAGTAGGCTAATATAGCTAATATAGACACTTACATCATGTGTTGTCTTCATTATAACACTTATATAAGACTTTTAAAGTCATTTTGATAGTAGGCTAATATAGCTAATATAGACACTTACATCATGTGTTGTCTTCATTATAACACTTATATAAGACTTTTAATGTCATTTTGATAGTAGGCTAATATAGCTAATATAGACACTTACATCATGTGTTGTCTTCATTATAAGACTTTTAATGTCATTTTGATAGTAGGCTAATATAGCTAATATAGACACTTACATCATGTGTTGCCTTCATTATAACACTTATATAAGACTTTTAATGTCATTTTGATAGTAGGCTAATATAGCTAATATAGACACTTACATCATGTGTTGTCTTCATTATAACACTTATATAAGACTTTTAATGTCATTTTGATAGTAGGCTAATATAGACACTTACATCGTGTGTTGTCTTCATTATAACACTTATATAAGACTTTTAAAGTCATTTTGATAGTAGGCTAATATAGACACTTACATCATGTGTTGTCTTCATTATAACACTTATATAAGACTTTCAATGTCATTTTGATAGTAGGCTAATATAGCTAATATAGACACTTACATCATGTGTTGTCTTCATTATAACACTTATATAAGACTTTTAATGTCAATTTGATAGTAGGCTAATATAGCTAATATAGACACTTACATCATGTGTTGTCTTCATTATAACACTTATATAAGACTTTTAATGTCATTTTGATAGTAGGCTAATATAGACACTTACATCATGTGTTGCCTTCATTATAACACTTATATAAGACTTTCAATGTCATTTTGATAGTAGGCTAATATAGCTAATATAGACACTTACATCATGTGTTGTCTTCATTATAACACTTATATAAGACTTTCAATGTCATTTTGATAGTAGGCTAATATAGCTAATATAGACACTTACATCATGTGTTGTCTTCATTATAACACTTATATAAGACTTTTAATGTCAATTTGATAGTAGGCTAATATAGCTAATATAGACACTTACATCATGTGTTGTCTTCATTATAACACTTATATAAGACTTTTAATGTCATTTTGATAGTAGGCTAATATAGACACTTACATCATGTGTTGCCTTCATTATAACACTTATATAAGACTTTTAATGTCAATTTGATAGTAGGCTAATATAGCTAATATAGACACTTACATCATGTGTTGTCTTCATTATAACACTTATATAAGACTTTTAATGTCATTTTGATAGTAGGCTAATATAGCTAATATAGACACTTACATCATGTGTTGTCTTCATTATAACACTTATATAAGACTTTTAATGTCAATTTGATAGTAGGCTAATATAGCTAATATAGACACTTACATCATGTGTTGTCTTCATTATAACACTTATATAAGACTTTTAATGTCATTTTGATAGTAGGCTAATATAGACACTTACATCATGTGTTGCCTTCATTATAACACTTATATAAGGCTTTGAATTTTTGCGGCTCCAGACAGATTAGTTTTTTGTGTTTTTGGTCCAATACGGCTCTTTCAACATTTTGCAAAAATGTACTTTGTCCGTGTTCATTGGTTGAAATATGACCACAACGTGACATTTGGTTTTATAATCGAAATTTTCCTCCTAATTTGTGTTACCTTGGGGCACTTCTCAGTGGCTAGTGGCGAACATGGCTGTCACTCAAATGCCGGTGACGGCGGAAAAAACCCACAACCCCAACCTCTTGCAGTTATTTACCGGACTAATTCAAACCTCGATGTCGATTCAATTTGGATTACTCGTGCAGCGCTATAGGATACTAAGAAAAGCGGTTTATTTGCTGTAATGGAGGTGATTATTATTAGCTTGGTGGAGCAACATTTTATTAGCTGCTAGCCACTCGTCAGCCGGGGCACTAAAAATAAACCTGAAGAGATCGGCGTTTGTGATCGGAATAAATGGCAATAGCGATTACGTACTTTTTAACGTAAATCGTATTACTCACTTATTTCACCAGCTATTGACACTAATTATGTGTAGAGTCATTTTCAGTGTACAGCAGATCCATACTGAAATGTGTGCACGTTTACACTGCACACCAAATGGGATATTTTTGCTCTCAAGTGACACAGATCGGATTTTTCTGAATCCAATTGGAATTTGATCTTTTCAACTTCAGTCCAAACGTAATGCGACCAGATTGCGACTTTTTCGTCATCTTTGGGCGATAAAAAAATCACATTTTCGCTGCAGTTGCTAAGTTGCTAAATTAGCCTTAGCGTCGTTAGCAACAGCATTTTTAAGCCTTACCAGGCTGAGAATTTTTAACCGTGTAGTTACAAGTACATGGTTTAATTGTATTGTTGGTCTTCTGTCTATCCTTCCAGTCAGGGGTTTATTTATTTTGTTTCTATCTTCATTTGAGAACGATGCTATCACGCTAGCTCAGTAGCTACGTGTGTCACCGATGTATTGTCTTGGAGATAAAAGTCACTTTAAATGTCCATTTCGCGTGCTCGACTCTCATTTTCAAGAGGATATAGTATCCGAGGTGGTTTAAAATACAAATCCGTGATCCACAATAGAAAAAGGAGAGAGTACATAGTTCTGTGAGGTCCGGTTGCTAAGTTGCTAAATTAGCCTTAGCGTCGTTAGCAACAGCATTGTTAAGCCTTACCAGGCTGAGAATTTTTAACCGTGTAGTTACACGTACATGGTTTAATATTATTGTTGGTCTTCTGTCTATCCTTCCAGTCAGGGGTTTATTTATTTTGTTTCTATCTTCATTTGAGAATGATGCTAACACGTTAGCTCAGTAGCTAAGTGTGTCACCGATGTATTGTCTTGGAGATAAAAGTCACTTTAAATGTCCATTTCGCGTGCTCGACTCTCATTTTCAAGAAGTTATAGTATCCAAGGTGGTTTAAAATACAAATCCGTGATCTACAATAGAAAAAGGAGAGTGTGGAATCCAATGAGCCAGCTTGTACCTAAGTTACGGTCAGAGCGAAAAAAGATACATCCATCACTGCCTCTCAAGTCCTTCACTGTAACGTTCCTCATCTACGAATCTTTCATCCTCGCTCAAATTAATGGGGTAATCGTCACTTTCTCGGTCCGAATCTCTCTCGCTCCATTGTAAACAACGGGGAATTGTGAGGAATACTAGCTCCTGTGACGTCACGCTACTTCCGCTACAGGCAAGGCTTTTTTTTATCAGCGAACAAAAGTTGCGAACTTTATCGTCGATTTTCTCTACTAAATCCTTTCAGCAAAAATATGGCAATATCGCGAAATGATCAAGTATGACACATAGAATGGATCTGCTATTCCCGTTTAAATAAAAAAAAAATCATTTCAGTAGGCCTTTAATTACCAGTTGCACTGTTGACTCTAATAACACAAAGTAAGTGTTTTTTTTTCTTTAAAACTGTCATTGCTCAAATAATAATAATGAATCAAAATCAATGTTGTAATGAATTATTGACATATTTAAGGCTCCAATTACTTCACATCAAATATTCCACTTTGACATATTTTTGGGTGAAAATATTGCATATTTTGTGTGTTTGCCAAATAAAAAACAAAGTTTTCTTTGACAAAAAGGACATTAAAAAATTTTTTTTTTAAATTATAAAAACTTACATTTGACAGATAGATCTGAAGTCAAGCTAAAGATTTAAGTGTTAAAAGTAAAAAAAAATATTATTTTGAACACTTTTAAGAGTGGGGCCCTCTTGGAATAATTTTTACTGCTAAAAAAATAGTAATTAAGTAAAAACAACAGTGTTATTAATTATTGACCTATTTAAGGCTCCAATTAATTCTGATCAAATATTACACTTTGAAATATTTTTTGGTGAAAATATTGCATTTAAAAACAAATAATTTTTTTGACCATATAAAACAGGGTTTTCTTTAAAAATAAGGGCATGAAACAAAAACACGTTTTTTCACTTTTATATAGACCTAAAGTTAATTTAGAGATTTAAGCATAGAATAGTCATTAAAAAAGACTTGAGTTGAGTTGAGTTGAGACTTTTATTAGTAGGTTGCACAGTGAAGTACATATTCCGTACAATTGACCACTAAATGGTAACACCCGAATAAGTTTTTCAACTTGTTTAAGTCGGGGTCCACTTAAATTGATTCATGATACAGATATATACTATCATATATACTATCATCATAATACAGTCATCACACAAGATAATCACATTGAATTATTTACATTATTTACAATCAGGAGTGTGGAGGGGGGGTGGGGTGGGGGGGGGGGGTATGGACATCAAGTAGTGGACATAGAGAGAGAGAGAGAGAGAGAGAGAGAGAGAGATCAGAAGGCATAAGAAAAAGAATCTGCATTTGATTGTTTACATTTGATTATTAGCAATCCGGGGAGGGTGTTAGTTTAGGGTTGTAGCTGCCTGGAGGTGAACTTTTATAGCGGTTTTGAAGGAGGATAGAGATGCCCTTTCTTTTATACCTGTTGGGAGCGCATTCCACATTGATGTGGCATAGAAAGAGAATGAGTTAAGACCTTTGTTAGTTCGGAATCTGGGTTTAACGTGGTTAGTGGAGCACCCCCTGGTGTTGTGGTTATGGCGGTCATTTACGTTAAGGAAGTAGTTTGACATGTACTTCGGTATCAGGGAGGTGTAGCGGATTTTATAGACTAGGCTCAGTGCAAGTTGTTTAACTCTGTCCTCCACCTTGAGCCAGCCCACTTTAGAGAAGTGGGTAGGAGTGAGGTGGGATCTGGGGTGGAGGTCTAGAAGTAACCTGACTAGCTTGTTCTGAGATGTTTGGAGTTTAGATTTGAGGGTTTTGGAGGTGCTAAAATAGACTAAAATATGACTTTTAAAAAAACATTTTTATGACTAAGACACTTCTGGGTTCCGGGGACCAAACTTGACGGGAGCCCTAAAGGTAAAAATAAATCCATACATTGTATTGGTTTTGAAAATGAAAAATATCAAAATGGCCCCTGCATGTTTTCATTTTTCTGTGCGCGGCCTCAGTGGAAAAAGTTTGGACACCCACACATGATTTATCTTCTTAATATCACGCGCTATCAACACGTTTTGGGGTTTTACTTCTATTGAATTGTATTTTGATAAGATCTACTGTAATATACCGTACATAAAACTTGTGCACACACTGACAAGAACTGTCCAGCACTGAGTCAAAATGATGCAGGTGGCTGAGGTCCATGCAAACGACTTTGTCGTCACTCAGTATTAGTCAGTCATGTAAATAACAACAACAGCGTGAAAACGCTGTGATTGTCCTACGCCGAGTGTGTGTGTGAATTAGTGTTAGCTTCCACTTGTCTGGAAATACTTTGTACAAGATGTTGGAGGGTGTGTGTGTTTGGTTGTTGTTTGTGCACATTGGTGAGGTTGGATGTCATTGATGTCGGAGCGAAGGTTGATCAGGGATTTGCACATTTAACACATCCAAACATGCTTTTATAACCCCTTCATTACGGACGCATAACAGTACGTTGTATGCCTTAAGAGCTGTGCTGGACATTAAGGTGACAGCCCATGGATTCCGGCTCTCTGGCTATAGCGCTCCTGGACTTATGTTGCCTTCCATTTACCTGGGAGTGACATCACAGTCGAGTTGTCAGCAGTCCAGTTAGGAGGTTGGAAATCAAGATGGCCACATCCACAAAAGCTATTTTTAGAATATAAAAAACTTATGGACTATTTCTGCAACCTTCAAACACAGTTGATGAAGAAGAGAAAGACGCTTTTGCTAGCGCCTAACTAAGTTTTAGAAGAAAAAAATATTCTCCCATATATTAGACGCAACTGCAGATATATACGTTGTGAAATGTTATTTACACAGAAATATTCTGTAAATGTTTATTTACATACCTTAATTGTTTACAAAGGCTGTCTGTAACACGGCAGTAAAACGGGTTAGGGTTAACCCTAACCCTAACCCGACCTCGGGTTGATGGTTGAATCGGGGTAAAAAATGGCGCAAAAATATAGAGAATGTAGGTCATCGTATAACTATGAATATGTCCGTTCTTTTCAATGGGAATTTCCTATAAATTTGTGAATTTTGGGAAAAACTAATTTTTTTGAAAATATACACTACCGTTCAAAAGTTTGGGGTCACCCAAACAATTTAGTGGAATAGCCTTCATTTCTAAGAACAAGAATAGACTGTCGAGTTTCAGATGAAAGTTCTCTTTTTCTGGCCATTTTGAGCGTTTAATTGACCCCACAAGTGTGATGCTCCAGAAACTCAATCTGCTCAAAGGAAGGTCAGTTTTGTAGCTTCTGTAACGAGCTAAACTGTTTTCAGATGTGTGAACATGATTGCACAAGGGTTTTCTAATCATCAATTAGCCTTCTGAGCCAATGAGCAAACACATTGTACCATTAGAACACTGGAGTGAGAGTTGCTGGAAATGGGCCTCTATACACCTATGTAGATATTGCACCAAAAACCAGACATTTGCAGCTAGAATAGTCATTTACCACATTATCAATGTATAGAGTGTATTTCTTTAAAGTTAAGACTAGTTTAAAGTTATCTTCATTGAAAAGTACAGTGCTTTTCCTTCAAAAATAAAGACATTTCAATGTGACCCCAAACTTTTGAACGGTAGTGTAGGTAATACCAAAATTGTCCTACATGATATGAATGGGTTGGTGGAATTTTTCGAAACGGTTGAAAAATGTTGACGTGGTAACAGTTTGAATTGTAATTGGTATTTCGGAATTTCAGGAAAACCCTGAATTTTTACGAAAAAAACAACAACTTTCGTTGTCCCACATAAGAGGAATGTTTTGAAAGTGGAATGGTAAAAAATGGTTGTGGACTGTGAAAGTAGGGCTTTCCGGGAATTCTGTGAATTCCTGGAATTTTTTTGAGCTTGGAAAATAGTAGTTTGAGTGGAATGTGTGGATGGTGGAACGGTTTGAAAAATGTGGGAATTGTGCAACTTCGAAAAATGGCCCATTCGTTTTCAATGGGAAAAATTACTCGTAAAACCAGGAATTCTGGGTAATCTGTGATATTTAAAAAAAATGTTTTTTGGGAGCTCAAGATTCCCGGTCGAGCCGAACGTTTTGATACTCGGAACGGTTCCGATCGGATAAAAACTGTGGACTGTAGAGCGCGCCAAATTTTTGCGGCAGAAAAATAATAGATGACTTTTTAGCATAGAACCTTATATGTGTGAATGTTGGACTAATTTTAGCGGTCCTTGAACTCACCATAGTCGTGTAGACTGTGACGCAACAGTTTGTTTACATGTACAACTTTTTCCGACGCTGCCACAGAAAGACGTGTTTTATGCCACTCCTTCTTTGTCTCATTGTTTTTTTCATTTTCATTTTTATTATGGCCACCAGCAAAGAAAAATCCATAAATTAGCCCCTCCGTCTTATAAGCCGCAGGGTTCAAAGTGTAGGAAAAAAGTAGCGGCTTATAGTCTAGTATATAGATAGATAGATAGTACTTTATTGATTCCTCCAGGAGAGTTCCCTCAGGAAAATTAAAATATAGTATATAAACGTACAACAACACAAAAACTAATCACAAGTGCCAATAACGGGTATTATAGAAGTCTGTATTATTGTTTACATTCAGAGCAGCCATCTTTGGAACCAACTTCCGGTTGGTGAGAATGCGCCGATTTTCCGCGGACGAAATCCGACCTCGGGCGGCGTTCCAGTTTACACTTTTGATTAGGAACGTGAAAATTCCGTCTTCCTGGTACAAATGGAACGCAGCATTAATCCTTGATCCGTAGGGATTTGTGAACTTGTGGGGTTCAAAACTGAAGACATGATAGACTAAGAAGGGCCTTCAGCAAAGTGTTAGAAGAATTGTCCAAAAGGCCCTGATCCGATGAGCAATTATAATGTGGGAGGGATTTAGTGGTTTAATCTGACGCCTAATTGAATAATTAATAGATTGGGAGGTTTGTCACCAGGCTTTTCGCCCTAAAGCGTATCTGCTGTCTGATAATTGGTACTCACACGTCTGTTATTGTCGAGGATGCTGGACTAAGATGGGTTCTAATTAGACAACATGACCTACCCTATTCAGTGTTTCCCATAAACTGCCAAGATACCTGTGACGGTGGGGGCGTGGCTATGGGCGTGGTCACCATGACATCATCGAGTAATTTGCATAATTTACTACAATGATATGATTTTCTCTAAAAAGGCTCAAAAAATGTATACTTACTAATTAATAATAGTTTTGTTTTAAACGTCCATCCATCCATCCATTTTACAATATAATTACAACATTTTATGTACATATTTATATACAGATTTGAACAATAAGTTATTCACTGAAATATATTTATTAATTGTGGTTCTTACAAAAAATATATCTTATAAAATATAAAAGCTAAAATGTCTCTTAAAGCTCTGCCCCTTTAATTAGTGCATACTAAATAATGTAACTTTAGCCTACTACTACAACCATATTATTTACCAGCAACATAAAGTGAAACAGAGGCAGAGGTGTCCAAATAAACAGAAAACAGTAGTGGTCAAATACAAATAAGGCAACAAGAGAAGTATCCTACACTTCTCTTTTGTAAAGTAAATCTGAACAGCCTATATGGGCATCTACATCAACTATATGATTTGCCTGAGAAGATGGACAGGACAAAAATAAAAAAATAAAAAATAAAAATATTTTTTTAAATTTGTGGCGGACGTAATTCTTTCGTGGCGGGCCGCCACAAATAAATGAATGTGTGGGAAACACTGCTATTTTCCGAACTACAGAGCGCACCGGTTTATAAGGTGCACCCACTTAATTTTAGGGGTAACATTTTTTTTTCCCATATATCAGCCGCACCGTACTTGATGGCCGCAGATGTATGCGTTGTGAAATGTTTATTTACATACTTTAATTGTTTCCAAACGGTGTCTGTAACACGGCAGTAGGACGGCTGATCAAACAAAACAGAAGCTAAGGTAAGGTAACTAACACGGACACTCGCGAACGTGTTAGCATAGTAGCTAATGCTAACGACGCTAGCTTCATCACATCATGATAGCAGGTACAAGTGTGCGTGAAAACACTCCTACAGACATCCAACATGGGACGGTTTAGTAAGTAAGAATTGTTTTAAGTTAATGGGAAAATGTACTAACGTTGCTTGGAGCGATTAATGAAGAACCCATTCCAGTAGGAACGCTATGGACGTCTCGAAGACGGAACGGCATTTCTACTTCCGGTTGAAAGCTCAGTCTAAGCAGAAGTGCACCGCAGCGCTTGCAGTGAGCGAACTCGTCTAAAAGATGGCGCCATAGCACCAACGATAACACAACTATGCAGTGTATTTACTTGTTTAAAAAAAATAAATTAGCTTTATCGCCGTCCGCAAAGAAAAATCCATTAATTAGCCGCAAGGTTTTATAAGCCGCAGGGTTCAAAGGGTAGGAATGATATATATTACTTATATATATTACTTATATATATTACGGTATTTCATTCTTCCTAGGAACCTTATGATCCCCCATTTAACAGCTCTTCCTGCCTAATACTTTCATCCACCATTCCTTCCTCTCACAGCCTTAAAAATAGTTTAGGGTTAGGGTTAGGTTTAGTTTAGGGTCATTCATCCGTCATTTCCCCTTAGGGTTAGGGTTATTTATCCGTCATTTCCCCTTTGGGTTAGGGTTAGAGTGTTAGGTTTGGGTTAGGGTTATTTATCCGTCATTTCCCCTTTGGGTTAGGGTTAGAGTGTTAGGTTTGGGTTAGGGTTATTTATCCGTCATTTCCCCTTTGGGTTAAGGTTAGAGGGTTAGGTTTGGGTTAGGGTTATTTATCCGTAATTTCCCCTTTGGGTTAGGGTTAGAGGGTTAGGTTTGGGTTAGGGTTATTTATCCGTCATTTCCCCCTTGGGTTAGGGTTAGAAGGTTAGGTTTGGGTTAGGGTTATTTATCTGTCATTTCCCCTTTGGGTTAAGGTTAGAGGGTTAGGTTTGGGTTAGGGTTATTTATCCGTAATTTCCCCTTTGGGTTAGGGTTAGAGGGTTAGGTTTGGGTTAGGGTTATTTATCCGTCATTTCCCCTTTGGGTTAGGGTTAGAGTGTTAGGTTTGGGTTAGGGTTATTTATCCGTCATTTCCCCTTTGGGTTAGGGTTAGAAGGTTAGGTTTGGGTTAGGGTTATTTATACGTAATTTCCCCTTTGGGTTAGGGTTAGAGTGTTAGGTTTGGGTTAGGGTTATTTATCCGTAATTTCCCCTTTGGGTTAGGGTTAGAGGGTTAGGTTTGGGTTAGGGTTATTTATCCGTCATTTCCCCTTTGGGTTAGGGTTAGACTGTTAGGTTTGGGTTAGGGTTATTTATCCGTCATTTCCCCTTTGGGTTAAGGTTAGAGGGTTAGGTTTGGGTTAGGGTTATTTATCCGTAATTTCCCCTTTGGGTTAGGGTTAGAGG
Source organism: Entelurus aequoreus (assembly GCF_033978785.1). NCBI lineage: Eukaryota > Metazoa > Chordata > Actinopteri > Syngnathiformes > Syngnathidae > Entelurus > Entelurus aequoreus. Next base: position 46,351,419 of record NC_084748.1, on the reverse strand, counting down.
GTTAGGTTTGGGTTAGGGTTATGTATCCGTCATTTCCCCTTTGGGTTAGGGTTATAGTGTTAGGTTTGGGTTAGGGTTATTCATCCGTAATTTCCCCTTTGGGTTAAGGTTAGAGGGTTAGGTTTGGGTTAGGGTTATTTATCCGTAATTTCCCCTTTGGGTTAGGGTTAGAGGGTTAGGTTTGGGTTAGGGTTATTCATCCGTCATTTCTCTGGGTTAAGGTTAGTGTTAGAGGGTTAGGTTTGGGTTAAGGTTATTTATCTGTCATTTCCCCCTTGGGTTAAGGTTAGGGTTAGAGGGTTAGGTTTAGGTTTGGGTTATGTCACCGTCATTTCCCCCTTAGGTTAGGGTTAGAAGGTTAGGTTTGGGTTAGGGTTATTTATCCGTAATTTCTCCTTTGGATTAAGGTTAGAGTTAGAGGGTTAGGTTTGGGTTAAGGTAATTTATCCATCATTTCCCCTTTGGGTTAGGGTTAGAGTGTTAGGTTTGGGTTAGGGTTATTTATCCGTCATTGTGGGGCGGTATAGCTCGGTTGGTAGAGCGGCCGTGCCAGCAACTTGAGGGTTGCAGGTTCGATCCCCGCTTCCGCCATCCTAGTCACTGCCGTTGTGTCCTTGGGCAAGACACTTTACCCACCTGCTCCCAGTGCCACCCACACTGGTTTGAATGTAACTTAGATATTGGGTTTCACAATGTAAAGAAAGCGCTTTGAGTCACTTGAGAAAAAGCGCTATATAAATGTAATTCACTTCACTTCACATTTCCCCTTTGGGTTAGGGTTAGAGGGTTAGGTTTGGGTTAGGGTTATTTATCCGTCATTTCCCCCTTGACGTTGGTTGGCCTTCACCCCTACTCGTCCCTAAGCCCCCCGCTGTGCCCAAGGGGTCCGACTAGACTGCGGCCTTTCAACATATTCATCTCCTTTTACCCCTGACCTCAGCACCCGTTAGTCTCGCCGAGGCAGTGGGATCGTGCAGGAAAGGAGTCATCCATTAGCTACAACCGCATGGCGGTCTCCCATCGCATGAACCCAAACAGGCAACTTGTGGTTTCTCATACTGTCCATGTGGTCTTATGGTACTCCTACAGTATGTACACATTATTTACAGGAGCTGTAACGTAACCACAGAACTAAACCGACTCATTGCCGCCAGCAATGTGATTAAGTTGCACGTAAATTGGAGCTTATACACGAGGCTTCGTATACATGTAAAAAAAAATTAATTAATCACACGTTTGAACTGTGATTAATCATGATTAATTGAATCGATTAAGAATAGTAACAAATAAAAATTGTGATTGATTCGAAAACCCCTATTAAATACAGTTAAATATAGTTATATTACACTGGTATTTAAATGTTTTGTTTTTTTCTAAATAAAAACAAAGCCAATTAGTATATTGGTGGGCAATTTACTAAAGTACTATACACCAAAAAAAACTTACTTTCCATTAGAACTAGGGTTGTACAGTATACTGCTACTAGTATAGTATCGCGGTACTCATGAATCAAAAACGGCACTATACTTTGTTTGAAAAGTACCAGTTCTCGATTTATTATTTTTTTACAGGCATGACGGCGTATTTTACGAGCAGAGGAGCATGTTTGCCAGCGCACACACACAGAGTACTAACAAGCAGACACGGTGTGTAGACAGAAAAGGGAGAACGGACCCGTAAAAGTAAAGATTAAGGTGAAGTCATAACACTAAAACGTCCTCAGGAAGAGGTGCTTTAAAACATGGCTAGCTAGATGGCGGCTAACGCCCATCCGCAGTCTGCAGTGTTTTAGCTACTTCTAAATGACTAATCCTCGTCTCCATGGCGACAAATAAAGTAAGTTTCTTACAAGTATCACTGCAGGACGAGGAATAGCTAAACATGCTTCACTACACACCGTAAGAGGATGCAATAGCTCACCGCTAACGGCAAGCTAGCACCCCTGAATGTAAACAAATGCAATCTGTGGATCTACACCTGACATCCACTGTAATGATACCAAGTACAATAGTGTATCTAGGCCATACTACTATGATTACATCGATATTTTTTTTCGTCACAAAATCTTTTTCTTTTCAAAAAAAAAAATCATATTATGTTTATAAAGTCAGTAAATATGTCCCTGGACACATGAGGTCTTTGAATATGACCAATGTATGATCCTGTATACTTGGTATCGGATCGATACCTAAATGTGTGGTATCATCCAAAACTAATGTAAAGTATCCAAACAACCGAAGAATAAGTGATTATTACATTTGAACAGAAGTGTAGATAGAACATGTTAAAATAGAAAATAAGCAGATATTAACAGTAAATGAACAAGTAGATTAATAATAAATTTTTACAGTTTGTCCTTTATAATGTGTACAAAATAATAGGTGTATAAATGACACAATATGTTACTGCACACGTCAGCAGACTAATTAGGAGTCTTTGTTTGTTTACTCACTACTAAAAGATAAGTTGTCTTGTATGTTCACTATTTTATTTAAGGACTAAATGACAATAATAAACATATGTTTCATGTACCCTAACATTTTTTGTTAAAATAAAGCCAATTATGACATTTTATTGTGGTCCCCTTTATTTAGAAAAGTATCAAATTATCGAAATACATTTTGGTACCGAGACAACCTTAATTACGACTATACCAGTGTTTTTCAACCTTTTTTGAGCCAAGGCACATTTTTTGCGTTGAAAAAACCCGGAGGCACACCATCAGCAGACATCATCAATAAACGAAACTCAGTTGACAGTAAAAAGTCGTCGTCGCAATTGTTGGATATGACTTTAAAGCATCACCAAGCATGCATCAATATAGCTCTTGTCTCAAAGTAGGTGTACTGTCACCACCTGTCACATCACACCCTGACTTATTTGGACTTTTTTGCTGTTTTCATGTGTGTAGAGTTTTACTTCTTGTCTTGCGCTCCTATTTGGGTGGCTTTTCCTTTTTTGGGGGGTATTTTCCTGTAGCAGTTTCATGTCTTCCTTTGAGCGATATTTCCCGCACCTGCTTTGTTTTAGCTATCAAGAATATTTCAGTTGTTTTTATCCTTCTTTCTGGGGACATTGTTGATTGTCATGTCATGTTCGGATGTACATTGTCTTTGCTCCACAGTAAGTCTTTGCTGTTGTCCAGCATTCTGTTTTTGTTTACTTTGCAGCCAGTTCAGTTTTATTTTTGTTCTGCATAGCCTTCCCTAAGCTTCAATGCCTTTTCTTAGGGGCACTCACCTTTTGTTTATTTTTGGTTTAAGCATTAGATACCTTTTTACCTGCACCCTGCCTCCCGCTGTTTCCGACATCCACAAATAGGGATGATACTCGAAACCGGTTTTCCCGGTTGTTCGATAAGAAAAGAACCGAGTCCTCGGACTCGAATCCCTTTTTAAAAACCGGTACCCGTTATCGAGACCACCATAGTAAAGAAAAAGAGTTGGTTCTTTATTCGAATCCCTGAGAACGAATCCCGTCCCGACCAGAAATGCCTCGTGGGACATCACAAGAAATGACGTCACGTAGCTCAGTCATTAGGCGCAGATAGCGAAAGCAGGAAAAAATGGACGGGAAAAAGCGCTCCAAGGTGTAATAAAGTTCAAAACAAAAAGGTATAATCCAATGAATAACTTTACTGAGAGATTTGAGCAGGGTACAAACTCATGAAGAACACTTTTACGACCAACCGGAAACATAGCAACCAGGCTAGCAACGTACCTCCTTTACGGCAGCTGTCGCAACGTTCTTAAAACAACCGCAGCACATACATATATATACAACACTGCAGCACATACATATATATACAACACTGCAGCACATACATATATATACAACACTGCAGCACATACATATATATACAACACTGCAGCACATACATATATATACAACACTGCAGCACATACATATATATACAACACTGCAGCACATACATATATATACAACACTGCAGCACATACATATATATACAACACTGCAGCACATACATATATATACAACACTGCAGCACATACATATATATACAACACATCTCCCTTTTTTAACTTTTGTTTTTCTTTCCTTGTAAACAAAACAAAATCACACTGTATATGTGTTGTCTGTCTAATTATAAATAATGCAGACGAGGCGTGTTGGCTGAGTTCTTGACGTTTACTTTCACAGCGTGCTCATAACCTCATTCTTAGCTGCCGGGTGACGACATGCAACAACACTTTTCGGGGCTACCGCACATACTCGTCACTCCCGTTGCATGCTGGGTAGTGTAGTTGTTATATTCCCTACATCACATCTTTCCCCCTATAAAGAAATAATGTTAACTCAATAAAGTGTATTTCTTTTTTCAGCTTTAACTTTTCATTTTTTAGCATTGTAACCACATTTGCAAACAACTTTTCTCTTCATAGAATTTTCTTTCAATAAAGAAATAAAGTGCAAAAATGTCAGAGCATCATAAACAGTTATGTCAAATAGCAGCAGAAGTGCACTTTTTGGAGAGCTGTATTATTTCCAGTTTTGTGCCCAAGGGACTGATTTTATTTAACACTATATTATTATTTATACACCTATAGTGATCACAGAGACAGCTTGTTTTTGTGTTACTGTATATATTTGTTTTGATGAAAAATCCCACTTAATATACTTTGGGTAACAACAGTCAATATTTATTTATTTTTTTAATTTTTTTTAGGGGGGCAACAGTCAATATTTATGTATTTATTAGATTTAATTTTTTTCTTATATAATAAAAGTGAGCTTTTGTTAAACCAAATATTGTGTGTTTTTTTCCATATACAACAACCTATCTGGACTCGATAAGAGGATTTGATAATAGGCTCGAACTCGATAATTTCTTATCAAACATCATCCCTATCTACAAAGCAATTAGCTACCGGCTGCCACCTACTGATATGGAAGAGTTTTTGATTGATTGATTGATTGATTGAAACTTGTATTAGTAGATTGCACAGTACAGTACATATTCCGTACAATTGACCACTAAATAGTAACACCCCAATAAGTTTTTCAACTACAATTACACCGACACTCAACAACAACACATCATTTGCAGACTATAATTAGTGCTTTGCAAAAAAATATTTTTAACCCAAATAGGTGAAATGACATCATCTCCCACGGCACACCAGACTGTATCTCACGGCCGCGGCACAGTGGTTGAAAAACACTGGACTATACAATATTTCATTCCTTTGGAAAAAAATTGCAGTTTATTGATATACTAAAAGTAAAGTTTTAAGAGTTAATTTGTGGGCAGACCGAATGAGTTATTGTTAATCGGTCTTCTAAAAGAAGAACAATATAAATAAGATATTATTTGCTCATTGGAGTGCAATATGAGAAAAGGGATACTATTCCTTTTTGGAGTCCAGAATCCATACGATGCATCTGCCCCTCGGTCTATATCTCGGTCCGAATGTCCTCATGTCACTCTGGACCACTCTGGTCTACTTGGCTGCTGTGGTCCTTGATGACTACCGGAACTGCGGTGGCCTAGTTCTATCCCGTGTCATCCTCCTTTCATGAATATTTGCAAAGATGGCAGTCATAAATCGTCGTCAGGATTGATATTTCTTTTGCGTTATGTTGTGTTTTCAGCTCCAGACCAAGTAAAACCTGGTGACAGTAGGAAACAACAGAGAGTCATTTTCCACTTGTTTTCGCATTTAGACGTCAATTATTCATCACGGCTTTCTCGCCGTGTTTCCTTGTGGACGCGAGCAGAAAGACGCAGAGGTGATCAATGGACTTCTCAGAAGCTCCCCGGCTCGGCTCCTCACGTGACCAGCTCAAAGCGGATGAATCCTCATTAGGTGTTTTAGTGTCTGTTTATCCCGCTAAGTGAGTGCGAGGGCATCATGACTGTTGTTGGGTCACATGCTGCACTCTTCCGGATGCATCCGACCATGAGCTGGAATCAGGTTCTGCCTCAGTACACTTGGCAAGGTGACGCCAGATGAGGTCAGCATTCAGATGGGACTTACGCAGATTTAGACCGGTTATTTCCCAATACAACAAGATCCTTCTCTTCCAAGAGAAAAATACACTATATTGCCAAAAGTATTTGGCCTCCTGCCTTGACTCACATATGAACTTGAAGTGCCATCCCATTCCTAACCAATAGGTTCAATATGATGTGGGTCCACCTTTTGCAGCTATTACAGCTTCAACTCTTCTGGGAAGGCTGTCCACAAGGTGTGTTTATAGGAATTTTCCACCATTCTTCCATAAGCGCATTGGTGTTGGTGGAGAAGGCCTGGCTCTCAGTCTCCGTTCTAATTCATCCCAAAGGTGTTCTGTCGGGTTCAGGTCAGGACTCTGTGCAGGCCAGTCAAGTTCATCCACACCAGACTCTGTCATCCATGTCTTTATGGACCTTGGTCATGTTGGAAGAGGAAGGGAACCCGCTCCAAACTGTTCCCACAAGGTTGGGAGCGTGGAATTGTCCAAAATGTTTTGGTATCCTGGAGCATTCAAAGTTCCTTTCACTGGAACTAACAACTCCTGGAAAAACAACCCCACACCATAATTCCTCCTCCACCAAATTTCCCACTCAGCACAATGCAGTCCGAAATGTAGCGTTCTCCGGGCAACCTCCAAACCCAGACTGGTCCATCAGATTGCCAGATGGAAAAGTGTGATTCATCAGTCCATAGTCCAGTGGTGATGTCCTTTACACCACTGCATCCCACGCGTCGCATTGGACTTGGTGATGTATGGCTTAGATGCGGTTGCTCGGCCATGGAAACCCATTCCATGAAGCTCTCTGCGTACTGTACGTGGGCTAATTGGAAGGTCACATGAAGTTTGGAGCTCTGTAGCAACTGACTGTGCAGAACGTCTTTGCACTATGCTGACCTCTCTGTCAGTTTACGTGGTCTACCACTTGGTGGCTGAGTTGCTGTTGTTCCCAAACTCTTCCATTTTCTTATAACAAAGCCGACAGTTGACTTTGGAATATTTAGGAGCGAGGAAACTTCACGGTTGCACAGGAGGCATCCTATGACAATTCCACGCTGGAAATCACTGAAAGCGGCCCATTCTTTCGCAAATGTTTGTAGAAACAGTCTCCATGCCTAAGTGCTTGATTTTATACACCTGTGGCCGGGCCAAGTGACTAGGACACCATACCGGCGGTAATGTGGAGAATGAGAAACAACCTGGGTTAAAAAGGATCGTACAAAATAAATAAACCCAGGGACGGTACCGAGACGAGCTGTACGCTATCTTAAAGCTCGCTACCTGGGCAAAGATAAGTAAAATATGTGGAATTGATCCATCTGAGCACGTCTGATGGACGAGATTACCCCCCCACCCCCCCACCCCATCTCCTGAATTCAGAGGTCTCAAGGTTGGCACATAAAACATCAAATTTACAACATTAAAACTTGCTCACAGATTGATACTATTTTGATTCGGGATGTCCGATAATGGCTTTTTGCCGATATCCGATATTCCGATATTGTCCAACTCTTTAATTACCGGTACCGATATCAACCGATACCGATATCAACCGATATATACAGTCGTGGAATTAACACATTATTATGTCTAATTTGGACAACCAGGTATGGTGAAGATAAGGTACTTTTAAAAAAAAAATTATAAAATAAAATAAGATAAATAAATTAAAAACATTTTCTTGAATAAAAAAAGAAAGTAAAGCAATACAAAAACAGTTACATAGAAACTAGTAATGAATGAAAATGAGAAACATTAACTGTTAAAGGTTAGTACTATTAGTGGAGCAGCAGCACGCACAACCATGTGTGCTTACGGACTGTATCCCTTGCAGACTGTATTGATATATATTGATATATCATGTAGGAAGCAGAATATTAATAACAGAAAGAAACAACCCTTATGTGTGAATGAGGAGGGAGGTTTTTTGGGTTGGTGCATTAATTGTAAGTGTATCTTGTGTTTTTTATGTTGATTTAATTAAAAACAAAAAAACAAACAAAACAAAAAAAACGATACCGATAATAAAAAAAACGATACCGATAATTTCCGATATTACATTTTAACGCATTTATCGGCCGATAATATCGGCAGGCCGATATTATTGGATATCCCTAATTTTGATCATATCTATATATTCGCAGACTTCAAACGAAAGGTCTTTTGGTGTCATGAATCAGATATATACCGTATTTCCTTGAATTGGCGCAGGGAATATAGTATTCGCACGTCTAGAATTACTGCCGGGTCAAACTCGTTTCTCAAAATAATTAACGCATGCTTGGCCTTATCGCCGGTTTATTATTGAAGCTGGATCAAATTCGTTTCGCAAAATATTAATTTTATTATCGCATGTCTATAATTTTCACCGGGTCAAACTCGTTTCGCAAAATATTTAGCATATGGCTAGAACTTCCACCGGGTCAAATTCGTTACGTCACGAGTGACGCTTTACCTGTCCTCATTTTCAAAATGGAGGGAGCTGCTTTCAGTAGTTTACAATCACACAAAGGAAAAAAGATAAAGAGCTTTTCAGTAGGATTTAAGGTCCAAGCTATTGAATACCGGTACAGTATGCTAAAGAGAACAGTAAGCAGCTATGTTTTATTAATATACTGTAGCTGCGTGTGTCAAATACTGTATAAGTCATTAAATGACTCCCGCCTCCTGGTGGTAGAGGGCGCTGCCGCGCTAGTGATCCTTCTTGCGACTTCCGGTACTGCAGAAGAAGTGAACACACGCAGCAAGAGATTTTTTTTTTTTCCTCTGCCTGAACTTTTAACATGGAGGATTACATACCGGTATCTAAAATAAAACAGTTTTCTAAACTGGACTTTCAATGGAAGCAGGAGGTAATAATTAAAGGAATATCTCCATCGAAACAGAGACTTTTAAAACTGAAGAAAGAAAATAAGGAAGACTTCTATAAACAAGTTATCGATGCTTTTGGTCAGAAGGAGCTGCAAATGGACTCCATTTATAAGTACAGGTAAGACCATAATAACGTTTTTTTTTATTAAATGTGCTTTTCATGATGGTATGCTTACATCACACTCAAAGCGCACGCCTAAATTTTATGGATTCCTTTTGGTAAACGCCGGAGTGAGAAGAGGTTTTAAAATAATTAGCGCATGCACGGCCATCCCGCCGGTTTCCGGTAAACGCAGGTGTGACAGGAGGTTTTAAATTAATTAGCGCCCCTGCGGCTATTCAAGGAAATACGGTAACCTGAAAATTAACCCAATATAAGTGATATTGTTATTATAAGTGCTGACGCAGACTGACTATTTTAGTGGCGCGTTAATAGCAGTGAGCTATCGCGTCAATATTCCACTCTCCTGGTACTTTAAAATCTTACTTGCTTTGCCTTTTTTCCCCTCAGTCCCGACACTCATGACAGGAATATTGACCATTATGCTGAATACTGTATGATCGGTGATTTCCTCCCGGGCTCACCGCCTCTCCTCCTATTAACGAGCGTGGCAGACGAACATCATGTTACCCGGGAGGCGAGAGCAGGCACGACTTTAAAAGACCGCAGCCATATATTAAGATAATAAATGTGAGTATTGGTTTCGCTCGTACGCTTTTGCTTTGCACTGATTGCATGTTGCTCATAGATCTTTTTAATTGCAGCAATTAATGGTTCACCCTTTGAGTTATGAGGATCATACCGCAGTTAAGGATTTTGCAACGTCTAGGGACGGGTAGCGTTCACATATGAACTGATACGGTACCTATTCCCGCTTCCTGGGAATCTATATTTGTACTCAATGGTAACAATTTTTGTTACGTTTGTGCGTGTTGATAAACACTAATTAAATTTAAGGTAACATTTACAATGAACTGATTATGTCAAGGGGTGTCAGTTCTGGTTGCCCTCAGAGGGCCGCGTTTAACAATGAGTAATACATGAGTATACATGTATATATATTAACAATATATTTTTTACATAAGCTGCAAGAAATATCTTTACATTTTACTTTAAAAAGAGTGTTTATTTTACAGCAAATGGAATAAATGGATTGGAATGGAGAAACAATACCACTGTTTTTAGCAGTAAAATTCATGCAACAGAGCTGCCAGTTTTTTATTTTACCGTAAAATCTTGTTGTTACAATGTTTTGTTTGTTAGTTTTTTTTAATGTTTTAGTGTCTTATTGTATATGGAAAAAAACCAGTACCAAAGTTGATTTTACGGTAAAAAAAAACTCAGTCGGCGGAATTTAACCGTAAAATCTATTGTCAATTTTACAATTTGATTGATAATTTGTTTTGAAATCATAAGTCAAGCAGATATTTAAGTACAGTATTTATCTTTATTTTAACAAACAATATGTTTGGAGAACATGATAATGTAATATTTGGATTTTGATAATATTACATTTGAAAAAATATGCAATTGCATGCAGTACGTGATTTTTAATGTCAAAAAGGGAAATAAATATATTTAGTAAGAATATAACAAATGTTATAAATGTAATGGAAAGGGTGTGGCTTATATACCCGTACGCTCTATAGTCTTAAAAATACGGTAAAAGTACCAAATTCGGGAGCCATCCCGTGTGTGTGATTTTTTTAATCACACAATTTAGACTTTTTACTCATAATTATGAAGTTTTATCTCATAGTTAGTTTTTAATCTGAAATTTTCGATTTTTTAAATTTCATAATTATGACATTTTTTCTTTTAATTTCGACTTTTTAAAAATCTTAGGACTTTTTATCTCATAATTTTGACTTTTTATCTCATGATTTTGACTTTTTATCTCATTATTTTGACTTTCTATCTCAGAATTTTTACTTTTTATCTCATAATTATGAATTTTTTTCTTTTAATTTCAACTTTTTTTTAATCTTATAATTTCAATATTTTATCTCATAATTTCGGTTTATCTCACAATTATGACATTTTATCTCATTATTTCAACCTTTCATCTCATAATAATTACTTTTCTTATAATGGTGACTTTTTATCACATCATTTCAACTTTTTTCACTCATAATTATGAATTTTTTATCTAATCATTTTGACTTTCTGTCTCACAATTACGAATTTTTATCTCATACTTTTGGCTTTTTATCTTGACTTTTATCTCATATTTCAACTTATCTCATACTTTCAACTTTCTATCTCAAAATTTAAATTTATCTCACAATTATGACATTTTATCTCATCATTTCGACCTTTCATCTCATAATAACTTTTTTCTCATAATTATGATTCTTTATCACACAATTTCGACTTTTTACTTTTTTATTCCATAGTTACAACTTTTTAATCTCACATTTTCGATTTTTATGTCATTATGACTTTTTATCTCATAATTTCGACTTTTTTTAATCTCATAATTTCAATTTTGTATCTCATGATTTCAACTTTTTATCTCAGAATTTTGACTTTTTGTCTCAAAATTACACATTTTTATCTCATGCATATTTTTATCTCATAATTTAAACGTATTATAACGTGCTATAATTTAAACAATTATGACATTATTTCTTTTCAAATAAACATTTAGAAAATATTCCTGTGTGAATAACTCATTTCACAACGTAAATATCTGCGGCTTATAGTCCGGTGCGACTAATATATGGAAAATATTTTTTTCCTTTGAAAATTCTCAAATTTAGTAGTCTTAAAGTCTTAAAATACGGTAAAAGTACCAAATTCGGTAGCCATCCCGTATGTGTGTGTGTGATTTTTTTTAATCACACAATTTAGACTTTTTACTCAAAATTATGAAGTTTTATCTCATAGTTACTTTTTGATCTCAAATTTTCAATTATTTTTATTTCATAATTATGACATTTTTTCTTTTAATTTCGACTTTTAAAAAAAATCTTATGACTTTTTATCTCATTATTTTGACTTTTTATCTCATGATTATGAATTTTTTCTCTTTTAATTTAGACTTATTTTTATCTTATAATTTCAACTTTTTATCTCATAATTTCGGCTTATCTCACAATTATGACATTTTATCTCATTATTTCAACCTTTCATCTCCTAATAATTACTTTTCTCTTTTCTTTATCACATCATTTCGACATTTTTCACTCATAATTATATTTTTATCTAATCATTTAGACTTTTTGTCTCACAATTACGAATTTTTATCTTGTTGACTTTTTATCTCATAGTTCAACTTTCTATCTCATAATTTAAACTTATCTCACAATTATGACATTTTTTGTCATCATTTCGATCTTTCATCTCATAATTACTTTTTTCTCATAATGATGATTCTTTATCACACAATTTTGACTTTTTACTCGTAATTATGAATTTTGATTCTATAGTTACCACATTTTAATATCACATTTTCGATTTTTTTTATGTCATTATTATGAGTTTTTATCTCATGATTTCGACTTTTTATCTCAGAATTTTGACTCTGTCTCATAATTACACATTTTTCTTTTAATTGTGACTTTTTTATCTCATAATTTTGACTTTTTATCTCATAATTTCAACTTTTTCTCTCAGAATTTTGACTTTTTGTCTCATTATTACACATTTTTATCTCTTAGATATTTTTATCTCATAATTGGAACGTATTATAACGTGCTATAATTCAAACAATTATGACATTGTATGTCATTACTTCATTTCAAATAAACATTTACAAAATATTCCTGTGTAAATAACTCATTTCACAACGTAAATATCTGCGGCTATAGGAAATATGTTTTTCTTCTAAAATTTAGTGGGTGTGGCTTATATACTAGGTGTGCACTCTATAGTCCTAAAAATACGGTAGTCAGTCAGTGCCCATAAAAGTACCAAATTTAGTAGCCAACCCTGGTGTGGTCTGTAGGAAGTGAAGGGATGTACTCATAGAACTTGCATATTTGGTGTACTGGAGACTACTCAGGTGTTAAAATAAAAAAGAAGAGGGCGATGATGTAGCAAAAGCAATCAGTTAATGCGTTGCTGTGCCAGGAAGGCAGCGAGAGAAGACAGCCTTGTTTACAGCCCTGAAGGACGTCTTGTTACACACTAACATGGCTGCTACAAGGCGGGGTCCTTCTTTTCCTCCTGCTCCCCCACCCATCCGTCTCATGAGACTCCATCAGGACCTCAAGGACACCTCCCCCAGCCTCGTCTCCACCTTGTTACTCGGGTGTTGTCCCACGGGGGCTGAGGTCTAGATCATATCTGTGAACGCAATACTGTCTGCAACCTTTGTGGTGTTATCATTTATGCACCTGTTTTCATATTCAAGTGTGACGTCATCGTGACTAAAGCCCACCCGACCGCACCCAGTGGACCCATCCATCCATCTCCTTGTGGTCCCGAGTGCATGGTCATATCTTCTCAGCCAATCAGGCGTGGGTCATGTGACTCAGCTGCAGCTCACAATCAATATCCTAAGGGGGAGAGAGAGTGTGTATCATTTCAATGTCTCCAACACACTTTGTGTTAGTGATAGTGCATGTAATAATGGCATTGTTGGCTTTATTTGAACAGAAAATGCAAGAAACATGTGTCTTGCTTTAGTATTTATAGATGCACCCTTGTCGTTTTGTAGCCAAAATACGTCCTTTATGCGTCTTCTGTTTCTGCTTGTAAGTGCTCTGTGTGTGTGTGTGTTGTAAGTCATCATTGTGAGATAACAAGTCAAAATAATGAGATTTAAAGTCATAATTGTGAGATAAGAAAGTGTCGTAATTGTCATAGTTCTCATAATTAGGCCTTTTTCTCATAATTTAGATTTTCTTATGTCATAATTTGTACTTTTTTTTAATCTCTTATTTGACTTATTTCATAATTTTAATTTTTTTGTCTCATAATTTTGAGTTTTTAGCTCTTAGGTTTGACTTTTTTTTCCTCATAATTTCGACTTTTTACCCCATAATTATGACATTTTATTTTGACTGTTTATCTCATATTTCAACTTACCTCATACTTTCAACTTTCTTCCTCATAATTTTGAGATAAATCCAAAACATTTTATCTAATTATTTCAACCTCTGATCTCATAATTATTACTTTTTTCTGGTAATTGTGACTTTTTATCACATTTCGACGTTTTACTCCTAATTAGGATTTTTTATCTCATAATTTCGATTTTTTGTCTCATAACTATGAATTTTTATCTCATAAATATTTTAATATCATAATTTAAACGTTTTATCTCACACTTATGACATTTTATCTCATCATTTCGACCTTTCATCTCTCAATAACTTTTTTCTTATAATTATGACTTTTTATTACACAATTTTGACTTTTTACTCATAATTATGATTTTTCTTATTTCATAATTTTGACTTTTTGTCTCATAATTAGGATTTTTTTATCTCATAATTTAAATTTATTATCTCCCAATTATGACATGTTATCTCATAATTTCGACATTTAATCTCATAATAATCACTTTTTTCTTATAATTATGAAGTGTTATTTCATAGTTACAACTTTATAATCTAAAGTTTTTTATTTGTTTTATCTCATTACTATGATTTTTTTTTCTTTTTAATTTTGACTTTTTAAAATTTTATAATTATGACTTTTTATCTCATAATTTCAACTTTTTGTCCCATGATTTTGACTTTTTATCTTATAAATATTTTTTTTAGTTTTAACTTTGACTTTTTATCTCAGAATTTCAACTTTTTATCTCAGAATTTAGACTTTTTGTCTCATAATTATTAATTTCTTATTTTAATTTTGACTTTTTTTATCTTATAATTTTGACTTTTTATCTCAGAATTTCAACTTTTTATCTCAGAATTCTGATTTTTTTCCTTTTAATTTCGACTTTTTTATCTTATCATTTTGACTTTTTTATCTCATATTTTGCATATTTTATCTCATTATTTGGACTTTTTATCTGATTATTTGGACTTTTTATCTCATACTTATGAATTTTTTTCTTTTAATTTCGACTTGTTTTATCTTAAAATTTTGACTTTTTAATTCATGATTTCAACTTTTTATCTCAGAATTTTGACTTTTTATCTCATAATTATTAATTTTTTTCTTTTAATTTCAACTTTTTTATCTTATAATTTTGACTTTTTATCTCAGAACTTCGAATTATTATCTCATTATTAATTTTTTTCTTTTAATTTTGACTTTTTTTAGCTTATAATTTTGACTTTGTATCTCATAATTTTGACACTTTATCTCATGATTTCAACTTTTTATGTCATAATTTTGACTTTATCTCAAAATTTCGACTTTTCATCTCATGATTTCAACTTTTTATCTCAAAATTTAGACTTTTTATCTCATTATTTTGACTTTTTATCTCACGATTTCAACTTTTTATCTCAGAATTTCAACTTTTTATCTCAGAATTCTGATTTTTTTTCTTTTAATTTCGACTTTTTTATCTTATCATTTTGACTTTTTTATCTCATATTTTGCATATTTGATCTCATTATTTTGACTTTTTATCTGATTATTTGGACTTTTTATCTCATAATTATTAATTTTTTTCTTTTAATTTCAACTTTTTTATCTTATAATTTTAACTTTTTATCTCAGAACTTCGAATTATTATCTCATTAATTTTTTTCTTTTAATTTTGACTTTTTTTAGCTTATAATTTTGACTTTGTATCTCATAATTTCGACATTTTATCTCATGATTTCAACTTTTTATCTCGTAATTTTGACTTTATCTCATAATTTCGACATTTTATCTCATGATTTCAACTTTTTATCTCAAAATTTCGACTTTTTATCTCATCATTTTGACTTTTTATCTCACGATTTCAACTTTTTATCTCAAAATTTCGACTTTTTATCTCATTATTTTGACTTTTTATCTCACGATTTCAACTTTTTATCTCATTATTTTGACTTTTTATCTCACGATTTCAACTTTTTACCTCATTATTTTGACTTTTTAACTCACGATTTCAACTTTTTATCTCAGAATTTTGACTTTTTACCTCATAATTATGACTCATCATTGGAGTATTTTTTAGATTATTGGCGTAAACGGGGCGTTGATAGAAAACTACAAAATCCGGTCCAGGCAGTGAATTGTATTCTGTTGTCCGATGAGAGGCTCATACTTACGTTAACAATGTTTCATCAGTGGTAATGAGGGCGTATATTTGCTTGCACTTTGGATAAAAGCTGTTTGGGCACCTTGGCGTGGTCTTCCTACCATCAACTATTGACCCAGACAAGAAGTCCTCTTCAAGAGCAGGTGAAGGTCATGTTAGCACCATCATACAAAATGTGGTCTCCGGACAGGAAGTGATGGATGCATCATGTTCCTGTCAGACCTTCACCAGCTGCACAACTGATCACAGATCAGGAATAGGCACTGGGAATGTTGCAAGGTTCTTCTTTTCTTGTGACTATTCTAAAGCTGCTTTCTGCTGCTTGTTTGTTCTAGTTCTTGTCCAAATGATGTAAAAATAAAGGCAGTAGAAGTTGGAGTGTTGTCTTTGAAATGTGGGAGTGCTGCTTGCTTCGTCGAGCCACAGCGTTCATGATATGCAAGATATTTTCACATCTTTCTTTCTTTTCATGGATGATAAGCACGCAGTCTGACCTTCGTACTTGATATTTCTGCGAGCCTCATATTTGGCTGACGTCATGGAGTTCTTTCATCTAATAGAAAGCAGACAAAAATAACCCTCTCTCATATTTGAACCGATACGGTAACAATTCCCGGTACCTGGGAATCGACACCAGTACTCAACGGTATCAATTTTCAGCACTTTTGGGTAGCTAATAAATATTAATATTTTTGGGGGTAATAAAATCTCATTGTTTATTGCAATTTTCAAAAAATGAGCTGATTAAGATGACTTGTTGTTATATCTTTCATCATCATGTGTAATGATAGTCTGACATTAAGTTGCAATTACAGTTGCAAGTTAAATGGCAGTAATGTATACCGTATTTTTCAGACTCTAAGCCACACCCACTAAATTTTGGAAGAAAAAAAACATTTTCCATATATTAGCCGCATTGGACTATAAGCCGCAGATATATATACGTCGTGAAATGAGTTATTTACTCAGAAATGTTTTGTAAATGTTTGTTACTGAGGGTGTTGTCTGTAACACGGCAGTAAAACGGCTGACCAAACAAAACAGAAGTCATCCAATTACAGTCAATTACTTCACGGTGACGTTTTTGGTGAAGTTACAAATCTGAAACAATACAAAAAGAATGCCATTCTGAGTTAATAATACTAACACAGACACTTGTATACATGTTAGCATATTAGCTAATGCTATGCATGAAAACACTCCTACAGACGTCACACATGGGACGCTTTAGTAAGTAAGAATCTTTTTAGTTATATTGTAAAACTTACAAATGTTGCTCGGAGTGAGGAATTAAGAGTCCATACGAGTAGAAACGCTATGGATAGCTAGAAGACTGAACGGCCCTTGTACTTCCAGTTGAAAGCTCTAAACAGCACCTGTAGTGAGCGCTTTTGTCCAAAAGTTGGCACCGTAGCACTAAAATTAACACACCTTTTCAGTGTCTACTTGTTTTGTATTTTTTTTAAAGTATTTGCATCATGAGCGTCAGTGTCAAAAAAGTGTTTTATAAGCTGAAGCATTCAAAGCATTGGAAAAAAAAGTAGCGGCTTATCGTCTGAAATCTACGGTAATTTTCTGTGTTTTTTTGGTTGTTGATGCGCCCTAAAAAGTGTAAATACTGTAAGTTTTGTACTTATTACGCACCAGCTGTTTGATTGTAACGTGCATCTTAGTTGTAGTTTTCATTGACAAGTTTGTTGAAATCGCCATGGATATTCGCTAATGCTAATCAATAGCATGTCAATAGCAAAGACAATGTATGTTAGCATCAAGCTAGTGCTTTTTTTTGGAAAAGTGGAGCCTCTGCAAATGGGCGAATCATTCGGTACCCATCCTGAATTTCATAACAGAATCACTTGTGTTTATTTTTGTAGTTTATTGACGTCTTCTTAATATCTGTCTTTCTGGTGTTATATATGATACAAAGCACCATTTTTGGTGTTATATATGATACGAAGCACAATTTCTGGTGATATATATGATACGACACCCAATTTTTGGTGTTATATATAATACGAAACCCAATTTTTGGTGTTATATATGATACGAAACCCAATTTCTGGTGTTATATATGATACGAAACCCAATTTCTGGTGATATATATGATACAAAGCACCATTTCTGGTGATATATATAATACAAAGCATAATTTGTGTTATATATGATACAAAGCACAATTTCTGGTGTTATATATGATACAAAGCACCATTTCTGGTGTTATATATGATACAAAGCACAATTTCTGGTGATATATATAATACAAAGCATAATTTATGTGTTATGTATGATACAAAGCACAATTTCTGGTGTTATATATGATACAAAGCACAATTTCTGGGGATATATATGATACAAAGTATAATTTCTGGTGATATATATGATACAAAGCACAATTTATGTGTTATACTGTATATAATACAAAGCACAATTTCTGGTGTTATATATGATACAAATCACAATTTATGTGTTATATATGATACAAAGCACAATTTCTGGTGTTATATATGATACACAGCACAATTCCTGGTGATATATATGATACACAGCACAATTTCTGGTGTTATATATGATACACAGCACAATTTCTGGTGTTATATATGATATAAAGCACAATTCCTGGTGATATATATGATACAAAGCACAATTTCTGGTGATATATATAATACAAAGCATAATTTGTGTTATATATGATACAAAGCACAATTTCTGGTGTTATATATGATACAAAGCACAATTTCTGGTGTTATATATGATACAAAGCACAATTTCTGGTGTTATATATGATACAAAGCACCATTTCTGGTGATATATATAATACAAAGCATAATTTATGTGTTATGTATGATACAAAGCACAATTTCTGGTGTTATATATGATACAAAGCACAATTTCTGGGGATATATATGATACAAAGTATAATTTCTGGTGATATATATGATACACAGCATAATTTCTGGTGATATATATGATACAAAGCACAATTTCTGGTGTTATATATGATACAAAGCACAATTTCTGGTGTTATATATGATACACAGCACAATTCCAGGTGATATATATGATACACAGCACAATTTCTGGTGTTATATATGATACAAAGCATAATTTCTGGTGTTATATATGATACAAAGCACAATTTCTGGTGTTATATATGATACAAAGCACAATTTCTGGTGTTATATATGATACACAGCACAATTTCTGGTGTTATATATGATACAAAGCATAATTTCTGGTGTTATATATGATACAAAGCACAATTTCTGGTGTTATATATGACACACAGCATAATTTCTGGTGTTATATATGATACAATGCAGAATTTCTGGTGTTATATATGACACGCAGCATAATTTCTGGTGTTATATATGATACACAGCACAATTATTGGTGTTATATATGATACAAAGCACAATTTCTGGTGTTATGTATGACACACAGCACAATTTCTGGTGTTATATATGATACAAAGCACAATTTCTGGTGTTATATATGACACACAGCATAATTTCTGGTGTTATATATGATACAAAGCACAATTTCTGGTGTTATATATGACACACAGCACAATTTCTGGTGTTATATATGATACAAAGCACAATTTCTGGTGTTATATATGACACACAGCATAATTTCTGGTGTTATATATGATACAAAGCACAATTTCTGGTGTTATATATGATACACAGCACAATTTCTGGTGTTATATATGATACAAAGCCAATGAGAGTATATTCCTTCATTTGTTACACTACACTTTGTTCCAAATGGAATTATAGCCTATCAGCAGTGGAAGGGGATGAATAATTGATCAAGTTTGTCTTCTCAAACACTACCATATTTGACTGTACACTGACTACTCTGAAGTATATCCCAGTTGACGTCCTATACTACAGAGAATATAAGGTGGTAGTTCCTGTTATTTGGTGTATTATGTCCATTGTGTGCCGCCCAGCCTCCTAAAACACCATGCAGAGTAATAGTGCTATTTTTAGGTCGGCTCACAAGCTAATTGATCTGTTTATTGATTTTTCTCTGTTAAAAGTGAGTGTGAGTCAGACTTTTTACACAAACCATGTCCACATTAGAATTACTAAATAATATCTCATACTACATTTACACATTTGTGCAGGAGACCACTCGGATTAAAAAAGGCAGATGTTTATACCATAAGAATGTGTGTGTGTATATATATATATATATACAGTATATATATATATATATATATATATATATATATATATATATATATATATATATATATATATATATATACATACTGTATATATATGAACAAAGTTTTAAAATAGGCCATTCATTGAAGGTGCGCCTTATAATCGGATTAAAAAAGGCAGACGTTTATACCATAAGAATGTGTGTGTATATATATATATATGTGTATATATATATGTGTATATATATATATATATATATATATATATATATATATATATATGAACAAAGTTTTAAAATAGGCCATTCATTGAAGGTGCGCCTTATAATCCGGTGCGCCTTATAGTGCGGAAAATACGGTATATACAGTATGTATGTATGTGTATGTATATATATGTGTCTATGTATGTATGTATGTATGCATATATTCGTATGTGTATATGTATGTATGTATACATGTGTATGTATGTACATTATGTATGTACAGTATGTTTGCATGTATGTATGTATATGTGTGTATGTATGTTTTATATATGTATATGTATACATATATATGTATTTATATGTGTATATATGTATGTGTATACGTGTATATATATATATCTGTGTGTGCGTGTGTGTATTTGTATGTATATATGTGTGTGTGTATATGTATGTATATAAATATGTGTATGTATGTACATTTATGTGTGTGTATATATATAAATGTGTACATGTATGTATGTATATGTGTTAGGGCTGCAACTAACGATTCATTTGATAATCGATTAATCTGTCGATTATTACTTCGATTAATCGATTAATAATCGGATAAAAGAGACAAACAACATTTCTATCCTTTCCAGTATTTTATTGGGAAAAAAACAGCATAATGGCACCATACTTATTTTGATTATTGTTTCTCAGCTGTTTGTACTTATAAATAAAGGTTTATTAAAAAATATATATATATTAAAAAAAAAAAAAAAAAGCCTCTGCGCATAGCATAGATCCAACGAATTGATGACTAAATTAATCGCCAACTATTTTTATAATCGATTTTAATCGATTAGTTGTTGCAGCCCTAGTGTATATTTGTGTATATAAATGTGTATATACATTTATATATATATATATATATATATATATTTGTGTATACATACATAAATACATATCATTATATTATGCCATTTTTACGTGTTAAGTTGCGAGTTCATTTCACATACATTTAAAAAAATAGAAGCCCTAAAAAAAATCATTTTCACACTCGACTGTGTGTATTTTCTTTCACCAGCAGGGGGAGCTGACAGCGCACTTTCTAGGCGTGTGCAGCTAGTGATGATATCACCTGACAGTGCAGCTAGTGATGATATCACCTGACAGTGCAGCTTAGTGATGATATCACCTGACAGTGCAGCTAGTGATGATATCACCTGACAGTGCAGCTAGTGATGATATCACCTGACAGTGCAGCTAGTGAGGATATCACCTGACAGTGCAGCTAGTGAGGATATCACCTGACAGTGCAGCTAGTGATGATATCACCTGACAGTGCAGCTAGTGATGATATCACCTGACAGTGCAGCTAGTGAGGATATCACCTGACAGTGCAGCTAGTGATGATATCACCTGACAGTGCAGCTAGTGATGATATCACCTGACAGTGCAGCTAGTGAGGATATCACCTGACAGTGCAGCTAGTGATGATATCACCTGACAGTGCAGCTAGTGATGATATCACCTGACAGTGCAGCTAGTGATGATATCACCTGACAGTGCAGCTAGTGATGATATCACCTGACAGTGCAGCTAGTGATGATATCACCTGACAGTGCAGCTAGTGATGATATCACCTGACAGTGCAGCTAGTGATGATATCACCTGACAGTGCAGCTAGTGATGATATCACCTGACAGTGCAGCTAGTGATGATATCACCTGACAGTGCAGCTAGTGATGATATCACCTGACAGTGCAGCTAGTGATGATATCACCTGACAGTGCAGCTAGTGACACACACACACACACACACACACACACGACTTGTGGAGGCATAAAAGAAAAGAGGTAAAATGTCCACTGGCCAGTTAGCTCATCCACGTCTTTAAATCTCTGGATTGATGAAGTAATGTGCTGATCCTTCTTACTGATGAAGTAATGTGCTGATCCTTCTTACTGATGAAGTAATGTGCTGATCCTTCTTACTGGGGACTCCGGGGGAAAAAGACGTATTTCCTTGAATTGCCACCGGGTATATATTATCCGCATGCCTCGTTTTACGCATGCCTCGCTTGGCAAAATAATTAGCGCATGCTTAGAATTACCGCCGGGTCAAACTTGTTTAGCAGAATAATTAGCATATGCCTCGTTTTACCGCCGGGTCAAACTCGTCATGTCACGTCACGAGTGACACTTCACCTTTCAAGGCATCATTTTCCAAAATGGAGGAGGATAATTTCAATCATTTAAAATTGCATAAAGGGAAGAAGATTAAGAGCTATTGAATATGCTAAAAGGAACAGTAAGGAGGGAACTGCTCAGTTTATTACCTTCTAAACACATTTGTCAGTCTCATCTCGTGGCCAATACTACTGTAGTGTTATTAAATAACAATACTACTGTAGTGTTGTTATTAAATAACAATACTACTGTAGTGTCGTTATTAAATAACAATACTACTGTAGTGTCGTTATTAAATAACGATACTACTGTAGTGTCGTTATTAAATAACGATACTACTGTAGTGTCGTTATTAAATAACGATACTACTGTAGTGTCGTTATTAAATAACGATACTACTGTAGTGTTGTTTTTAAATAACGATACTACTGTAGTGTTGTTTTTAAATAACAATACTACTGTAGTATTGTTATTTACGTGCTTGAAATGCTTAATTGATGAAAAAAAAATTGTAAAATACGCTTCAAAGGCCTACTGAAATGAATTTTTTTTATTTAAACGGGGATAGCAGATCTATTCTATGTGTCATACTTGATCATTTCGCGATATTGCCATATTTTTGCTGAAAGGATTTAGTATAGAACAACGACGATAAAGATTGCAAGTTTTGGTATCTGATAAAAAAAAGGCTTGCCCCTACCGGAAGTAGCGTGACGTAGTCAGTTGAACATATACGCAAAGTTCCCTATTGTTTACAATGATGGCCGCATGAAGTGAGAGAGATTCGGACCGAGAAAGCGACAATTTCCCCATTAATTTGAGCGAGGATGAAAGATTTGTGGATGAGTAAAGTGCAAGTGAAGGACTAGTGGGGAGTTGAAGCTATTCAGATAGGGAAGATGCTGTGAGAGCCGGGGGTGACCTGATATTCAGCTGGGAATGACTACAACAGTAAATAAACACAAGACATATATATACTCTATTAGCCACAACACAACCAGGCTTATATTTAACATGACACAAATTAATCCTGCATAAAAACACCTACGTGTTTGTTATGCTAGCTCCTAGCTCCTCTGCTAGCTCCTAGCTCCATAGAACACGCCAATACAATTCAAACACCTGATCAACACACACAATCACTCAGCCCAAAAGACCGTTCACCTAACCCAAGGTTCATAAAGCTTATATATTTTAAAAAAGTTACGTACATACGCAAAAAAAAGTTGCGCACATACGGTCAAGCGATCAAATGTTTAGAAGCCAAAGCTGCATACTCACAGTAGCACGTCTGCGTCTTTGTCATCCAAATCAAAGTAATCCTGGTAAGAGTCTGTGTTGTCCCAGTTCTCTACAGGCGTCTGTGTATCGAAGTCAAAAGTCCTCCTGGTTAGAGTCTCTGTTATCCGAGTTCTTCCATCTTGACTGCATCTTTCGGGAATGTAAACAAAGAAGCGCCGGCTGTGTACTGTTGTTGCTGACTACGTACGAAAAATACGTCCATTTCGCACCGACAACTTTCTTCTTTGCTTGCTCAGCTTCTTTCTCCATAATGCAATGAACATGATTGCAACAGATTCACGAACACAGATGTCCAGAATACTGTGGAATTATGAAATGAAAACAGAGCTTTTTCGTATTGGCTTCAATGTGGAAGGCATACCCGTGTTCCCCGGTCTACGTCACGCGCATACGTCATCCTCAGAGGCGTTTCGAACCGGAAGTTT
>NC_084748.1:46277137-46322137 GCF_033978785.1 Entelurus aequoreus | reverse complement strand
GGTGCAAAATGATAACAATCACATGCTCCAATTTTCCAGAATGTTTCTGACAGTGGGTCGGGGTATTGGGTGGGACGCCACTGCATGACTGCTGTGGTGCTAATATACCCCCTTGTGGTGAAAAATGATAACAATCGTGTGCTCCAATTTTCCTGAATTTTTTGACGGTGGGTCAGGGTTTTGGGTGGGACGCCACTGCATGACTGCTGTGGTGCCAATACCACCCCCTTGTGGTGAAAAATTATAACAATTACTTGCTCCAATTTTCCTGAATTTTTGGACGGTGGGTCGGGGTATCGGGTGGGACGCCACTGCATGACTGCTTTAATGAAAAATGGTAATCACGTGCTCCAATTTTTTTTAATTTTTTGACGGTGGGTCGTTGGTATTGGGTGTGACGCCACAGCAGTCAAGCAGTGGCGCCAATACACCCCCTTGTGGTGAAAAATGATAACAATCATGTGCTCCAATCTTCCTGAATTTTTGGACGGTGGGTCGGGGGTATTGGGTGGGACGCCACTGCATGACTGCTGTGGCGCCAATATCACCCCCTTGTGGTGCAAAATGATAATCACATGCTCCAATTTTCCCGAATTTTTCTGACGGCGGGTCAATACCACACCCCACCAAGCGGTAGAAAAATGGATGGACGGGTGAGTCGGGGTATTGGGAAGAATGTCAAGCGAGGGCCCTTTCAACGCTGCTTGCAGCTTTAATTTTGTCATTATTATAATATTTTTTTACACAACGGCAGAGAGATTAGCTCTGGCAGTAGTTTGACTGTTGGCTTGCAGCCTCACTAAACCCCTTACACACACACACACACACACACACACACACACACACACACACACACACACACACACACACACACACACACACACACACACACACACACACACACACACACACACACACACACACACACACACACACACACACACAATGCATTACAGAAGACACTTTTTAATGCCACATCTGTTCACATGGAGACCGGGTCTCATGTACATCTGGACTGGGTCATCCCGTGTGTGTGTGTGTGTGTGTGTGTGTGTGTGTGTGTGTGTGTGAGAGGATGCATAATGCCTGAATGGATGAGTCTTACTGTCATCATTGCCCGCCCCTTTTCTGTCATTATGTCCTTCTCTCACACTTGATCACATGAATGCTTCCCTCGCACTCTGCATGAGCAGCTGTGAGGTTTTTCCTCGGAAATCCAAGTAAAGGACGAGTAGAGTCGCGGCCTTGTCGGATTTCGCAGTTACGGTCACTCAGCGCTCAGAATTTAGGGTTCGGTGGTCCAAGTCGGATTCATTGAGGTCAGAAGTCTTGTGTGAAAGACCTCGAGGGTTGAAAGGTTCCTCTAACTTGGTGGCACAGTGATTAGTGAGCGGAGACATGGCCCACGCCGCCGCCCACTTGAAGAAGGCGCGGGAGCTGGAGCTCCATCCAGACTACAAGGCGCTGCAGAAAGCCCGGGAGCGGCGGCGGCGCCAGCGGGAGAGAGCTGAGCGCAAGCGGCAGGTAAAACAATCGAATTGTGTGGAAATCCGGCCGGGCTTTGATTGTGTTTGTAGTTCAGAGGTTTCTAATTGGCCTGGAAGGTCCAAAACAAGGTTTGTTTTGGGTCGGTCCTCCGTGGACACGTAGTTCATCTACTCCACAATCATCATGGACAGCAACATGCAGGCATTGTTGTGTAGCAGTACTAAAGGTTGTCTATTGATTGTCTAGTCCGGGGGGTCGGCAACCCGCAACTCTATCTAGCGCCCCTGGTGGCTCCCTGTATGAATATTTTTAGTTTTAATAGCTGAGATAGGCTCCAGCACCCCTGTGACCCCGAACGGGACAAGCGGTAGAAAATGGATGGTTTGTGTAGGGAGGACAAACATGACACAAAGTTTCCTAGTTGTTATAAATCCCACTGTTTATATCAAACATGCATCACTGATGAGAGGATTTGTCGAGCGCCTTTTTGTCCTACTAATTTTGGCGCCCCTTGAACTCACCGGCGTTGTGTGGACTGTGATGCAACAGTTTGTTCACGTGTACAACTTTCTCTGACGCTGCCACAGAAAGGCACTGCTTCTTTGTCTCATTTTGTCCACCAAACGTTTTATGCTGTGCGTGAATGCACAAAGGTGAGCTTTGTTGATGTTATTGACTTGTGCGGAGTCTAATCAGGCATGTTTGGTCAGTGCAAGACTGCAAGCTAATCCATGCTAACATGCTATTTAGGCTAGCTGTATGTACATTTTGCATCGTTATGTTTGTAGCTATATTTGAACTCATTTAATTTCCTTTACTTATGTCCTCTGTGTATTTAATTTATATTTGCATGTCTCATGACACATTATCTGTATGCAACATTGGCTGCATTTCTGATAGTTGTTTGTGCGCCATGTTGTTCCAGACCACAGCAAACGTTACCTAGCTTGCAAAGATTGTAATAAATCCACTAGAACTTGGACACACACATCTATACTGTTGGTCATTCTAAGACATTTCCAGGAGTTATCTCACCCTCTGAGACGTTTTACTAATGTTTTCCAACGTTGTAAAAATGTGTAGAATAAATATTACATTTCAACATTTCTGTCAACAAAGATTTGCGTCAGCCTGCGACACATAGTCATTTTGATAGTAGGCTAATATAGCTAATATAGACACTTACATCATGTGTTGCCTTCATTATAACACTTATATAAGACTTTTAAAGTCATTTTGATAGTAGGCTAATATAGCTAATATAGACACTTATGTCATGTGTTGTCTTCATTATAACACTTACATAAGACTTTTAAAGTCATTTTGATAGTAGGCTAATATAGACACTTACATCATGTGTTGCCTTCATTATAACACTTATATAAGACTTTTAAAGTCATTTTGATAGTAGGCTAATATAGCTAATATAGAAACTTACATCATGTGTTGCCTTCATTATAACACTTACATAAGACTTGTAAAGTCATTTTGATAGTAGGCTAATATAGACACTTACATCATGTGTTGCCTTCATTATAACACTTATATAAGACTTTTAAGTCATTTTGATAGTAGGCTAATATAGACACTTACATCATGTGTTGTCTTCATTATATCACTTATATAACACTTTAAAAGTCATTTTGATAGTAGGCTAATATAGACACTTACATCATGTGTTGCCTTCATTATAACACTTATATAAGACTTTTAAAGTCATTTTGATAGTAGGCTAATATAGCTAATATAGACACTTACATCATGTGTTGTCTTCATTATATCACTTATATAACACTTTTAAAGTCATTTTGATAGTAGGCTAATATAGACACTTACATCATGTGTTGCCTTCATTATAACACTTACATAAGACCTTTAAAGTCATTTTGATAGTAGGCTAATATAGACACATCATGTGTTGTCTTCATTATAACACTTATATAAGACTTGTAAAGTCATTTTGATAGTAGGCTAAAATAGACACATCATTGCCGACCCCTGGTCTGGTCTAATCCAGTGGAAATGAATGACTTATGCAAAACACACAACTGCCACGGAGTACTGATAAGAACTTAGTTGTAGCCATTTTCCTAATATAATTAATACAATTCCTCCCACAAGTATTTGGTTCTCAAATGTACCCTAAAACTGAGCTTAAATGAGCATTTTAATGCTGATGCTTGAGTGTCGGGCAGTGTGAGTTGAATCCTTCATGACAGGACTGACAAATCCTGTACTGTATTACACATTAAAACTGTTTCTCAGTCATAGCCACCGTCGTTTGGAATATGATGCACTTGCTTGTGTCTACATATATATCTGCATGTACATATAATCATCACTCTGTATAGTCTACACTTTCTGCCATCGTTATTATTGATACCAATTTTGGCCCAGAAATGCCACCATACCAGACCCCGGGTACTGTTCAAAACTAGATTGCTAGTCTTGTATGGAAGAACTTGGCGGATTTCAATGGGAACTTCCTGGAAATTTGGGAATTTTGATAAAAACGGGATTTTTTGGAAATGATTAGGAGCATGAATGAGCTGAATTGGTTGGTGTTGGAATTGTTTAAATCGGGCAATAAATGTTGAAGTAGTAAATGGTATTAGGGAATTTCGGGAAAATCCGGAATTTTTTGAAAATGCTTAAAAGACTTGAATGTTCTGAATGACGTTGGTGTTGGAATTTTTCAAATTGGTTGAGAAATGTTGAAGTAGTAACATTTTTAATTGAAGAATGGTATTACAAAATTCCTGGAATTTTGGAAAAAACGGGAATTTTTCCAGTTCAAAAAAACAACTTTGTTTTTTTGTCCTGATTAAGAGGAATGTTTTGACGGTGGGACGGTTGAAATGTGTTGAAAAATGTGGAAGGAGTAGTCGCCAGAAAAAAGGGTGGAAATAGGGCTTTGGAAAAACCAGGAATTCTGGAAAATCCTGGAATTGTTTTTAACTTGGAAACATTATAGTTTGAATTACCAGGATGAGTGGAATATGTTGAAGGTAGAATGGTTTGAATAGGTTCAAAAATGTGGAAATGGTGGAAGTTTGAAAAATGGCCAATTCATTTTGAATGGGAAAAATGTCCCGGAAAACCTGGAATTCTGGAAAATCCTGGAATTGTTTTGAACTTGGAAAAGGGGAAGTTTAAATTACCAGGATGAGTGGAATATGTTGAAGGTGGAATAGGTTGAAAAATTTGGAAATGGTGGAAGTTTGAAAAATGGCCAATTCATTTTGAATGGGAAAAATGTCCCGGAAAACCTGAAATTCTGGAAAATCCTGGAATTGTTTTGAACTTGGAAAAGGGGAAGTTTAAATTACCAGGATGAGTGGAATATGTTGAAGGTGGAATGGTTGGAATAGGTTGAAAAATTTGGAAATGGTGGAAGTTTTGAAAATGGCCAATTCATTTTGAATGGGAAAAATGTCCCGGAAAACCTGGAATTCTGGAAAATCCTGGAATTTTTTTTGAACTTGGAAAAGGGGAAGTTTAAATTACCAGGATGAGTGGAATGTGTTGAATGTGGAATGGTTTGAATAGGTTGAAACACGAGGAAATGGTGGAATTTTGAAAAATGGCCAATTCATTTTGAATGGGAAAAATGTCCCGGAAAACCTGGAATTCTGGAAAATCCTGGAATTGTTTTGAACTTGGAAAAGGGGAAGTTTAAATTACCAGGATGAGTGGAATGTGTTGAATGTGGAATGGTTTGAATAGGTTGAAACATGTGGAAATGGTGGGCATTTTAAAAATGGCCAATTTATTTTGAATGGGAAGAATGTCCCGGAAAACCTGGAATTCTGGAAAATCCTGGAATTTTTTTGAACTTGGAAAAGGGGAAGTTTAAATTACCAGGATGAGTGGAATGTGTTGAATGTGGAATGGTTTGAATAGGTTGAAACACGAGGAAATGGTGGACATTTTAAAAATGGGCAATTCATTTTGAATGGGAAAAATGTCCCGGAAAACCGGGAATTCTGGAAAATCCTGGAATTTTTTTTAACTTGGAAAAGGGGAAGTTTAAATTACCAGCATGAGTGGAATGTGTTGAAGGTGGAATGGTTGGAATAGGTTGAAACACGAGGAAATGGTGGAATTTTGAAAAATGGCCAATTCATTTTGAATGGGAAAAATGTCCCGGAAAACCTGGAATTCTGGAAAATCCTGGAATTGTTTTGAACTTGGAAAAGGGGAAGTTTAAATTACCAGGATGAGTGGAATGTGTTGAATGTGGAATGGTTTGAATAGGTTGAAACATGTGGAAATGGTGGACATTTTAAAAATGGCCAATTCATTTTGAATGGGAAGAATGTCCCGGAAAACCTGGAATTCTGGAAAATCCTGGAATTGTTTTGAACTTGGAAAAGGGGAAGTTTAAGTTACCAGGATGAGTGGAATATGTTGAAGGTGGAATGGTTGGAATAGGTTGAAAAATTTGGAAAGGGTGGAAGTTTTAAAAATGGGCAATTCATTTTTAACGGGAAGAATGTCCCGGAAAACCTGGAACTCTGGAAAATCCTGGAATTTTTTTGAACTTGGAAAAAGGGAAGTTTAAATTACCAGGATGAGTGGAATATGTTGAAGGTGGAATGGTTGGAATAGGTTGAAACATGTGGAAATTGTGGACATTTTAAAAATGGCCAATTCATTTTGAATGGGAAGAATGTCCCGGAAAACCTGGAATTCTGGGAAATCTGGGAATTTTTGGAATTTGACAAGAAAAATCCCGCGACTCCCGAATAGGCTGAACAGTTTGAAGTTGGAACAGTTTGTCGGGTGAAAAATGTGGAAGGTAGAGTGCGTCAAAACCTGGAGAATAATAATAATAATAATAAGTTGAATAATAAATAGATGAATTTTGGTGTATAAAAGCATATATATGTGTGAATGTTTTGGAGCATTCACACAATAAAAGATATCAATTCACATAGAAATATAACATTGGAGTTAGTCAATTGTAAATAACTCTCAAACATTCATAGTTCCCCACAAGATATCCAAAATACCGAAACCTGACCTGAGTCGTTGGTCCAGGCCTGACCTCCTGTGCACTATTATGACTTTTGGCGTACTTGGAGAGTCTCTCAGGCCTCGCCAGTCCCAGCCAAGGCCAGCTGTCACGCAGACTACCCTGGGCTCACACGGCGGCAGAGACGGCGGCCTGAAAGTGTAAAAATAACCGAGAGGAGAGTAATCGGTATGACTGCGGTTGTTATCATTGGAAGCAGGGGTTAGCATTGGTAGAGGAAGAGGAGGCAGGACCGGACCTTGGCCAGAACACCGCAGAGGAACCGGAGGCTGAGAGCAAAACAACATTTGACGGAGCGTAGGAATTATTGAGCGTTTACCGGGAAATGGGACTGAAGTGGAAATACTTGGACAGGAGGACTGCTGGTCTAGCTGGTCCAAGGTTCTCCAGCTGAGCACTGAGGTGTGGATCTGGTCAACATGGGCAACGCAGCAACGTGTGTGGCCTGCAGAGCAGATAAAAGGTCAACATCTTGCAGTGAAAAAGACTTGAATGCAAAAAGGAACATCTATGAGTCTAGTGAGTCTCTGGTAAGAAACTGTTCCTTAGACAACTGTACGTAATATGGACTTCAGTCTACAGGTGTGTCCATGTCAAACTGTAGGTTTTAATACTTTATTGCAAATACGGACCGCCAGCGTCCACAATCCGGCCCAATTTTGTATTTATTTTTTAATCTGTTCTGTTTAGCCACTCAGACAAATCATATTGTTGATGTAGAGGAGGGTGTCACACTTGCAGTTAGGGCTGCCCTTAGAGGGCCGCATGTCACAGTGAATAATATATGAATTTGCCTATACATTTGAATATCATATATATATATATACAGTATATATATATATATTTTTTTTGTTATTTAAATTAATTTATTATTATTATTATTTTTTTTTCTTTGTTTTTTTATTTTTATTTTTTAAATGCACTTTGTAAATAAAATCTGTATATTTTACAGTAAAAATGGGCAACTCACTCACCGGAATTTTACTGCAGTAAAACTTTTTTTTTTTTTTACAACACTTTACAGTCAATGGAAAAACTTAGTGGCCAGAATTTTACAGTAAAATGTACTTTAAAATGTTGTAAATCTTACTGTAAATGGAAAAACAGCACCACTGTTATTTTTTAAATTCCGGTACACGTTAAAAACGACAAGCGTAGATTTTACAATGAAAATAAAAAACGCTCAGTTGACAGAATTGTACTGTAATAAAAAAAATAGTTTTTTTTAGATTTTTATTTAAAGTTAATATATGTAAAAAACCACCATAAATGTAGCCCCTCAAACCTATGGTGAAAAATGTGATGGTTAACTTGCTTTGAAATCATAGTTCAAGCAAATATATACAGCATTTGTTTTTACTTTAACCTTAGCCTTGAGTTTGACACCTGTGATGTAGATGATCTATATCTGCTCTACACATTAAATTTACACTTAGACTTAGACAAACTTTAATGATCCACAAGGGAAATTGTTCCACACAGTAGCTCAGTTACAATGATGGAAAGTGTAAGGATGGAAAGGACAATGCAGGTATAAATAGACTAAATATAGTGATATAAAATATAACATATGTATGAATATATACATAATATGTGTACAGTATATTATATATACAGATATATTATATTATGTCTATAACATATATACAATATATACAAATGACCATGTACAATATTACAGTCTATATGACAGCAGCAGCATAAAATAGAGAGTAGATCCAGCAGAAAATAGACATTAAAAACAAAGAAGTAGCCAACATGTCAGGTGTCAGGTAATAGGCAGATGTCATCTATTGCTGTATGGCGAGTGATTATACAGCTGGATGGAGTACGGAATGAAGGAGTTCTTGAATCGCACAGTGCGGGAAGGAAGTTGAAAGAGCCTGTTGGAGTATGAACTCCGCTGTCCCTCAATTGTCAGGTGGAGTGGATGGGCAGGATTGTCTATGATGGCCAGCAGTTTGTCCAGTGTCCTCCTGTCCCTCACTGACACAAACGCCTCCAGCTGCGTGCCAATAGTTTGGCCGGCTTTCCGGATCAGATTATCAATCCGGTTTGAGTCCCTTTTGCTGGTGCTGCTCCCCCAACCAATCACTGCGACGTACAGGGCACTGGCCACAACAGACTGATAAAAGATCTCCAACAGCAAGCAATAAAATAGAGTAAACAAGAACAACAAAACAATAACATAGAATAAAACAATAATCGAGAGGAGCCAGATGAGGTGGTTCGGGCATCTGGTCAGGATGCCACCCGAACGCCTCCCTAGGGAGGTGTTTAGGGCACGTCCGACCGGTAGGAGGCCACGGGGAAGACCCAGGACACGTTGGGAAGACTATGTCTCCCGGCTGGCCTGGGAACGCCTCGGGATCCCCCGGGAGGAAGTGGACGAAGTGGCTGGGGAGAGGGAAGTCTGGGCTTCCCTGCTTAAGCTGCTGCCCCCGCGACCCGACCTCGGATAAGCGGAAGAAGATGGATGGATGGATAAAACAATAAAAACAAATCAATATAATAGAATAAAATAATAAAAGACATCAATAAAATAGAATAAAACAATAAAAACAAATCAATAAAATAGAATAGTCAATTAAAACAAATCAATATAATAGAATAAAACAATAAAAACAAATCCATAAAATGGAATAAAACAATACAAACAAATCAATAAAATAGAATAATCAATAAAAACAAATCAATATAATAGAATAAAACAATAACAAATCAATAAAATAGAATAAAACAATAAAAACAAATCAATATAATAAAATAAATAATAAAAACAAACCAATAAAATAGAGTAAACAAGAAAAACAAAACAATAACATAGAATAAAACAATAAAAACAAATCAATATAATAGAATAAAATAATAAAAGACATCAATAAAATAGAATAAAACAATAAAAACAAATCAATAAAATAGAATAGTCAATAAAAACAAATCAATATAATAGAATAAAACAATAAAAACAAATCCATAAAATGGAATAAAACAATACAAACAAATCAATAAAATAGAATAGTCAATAAAAACAAATCAATACAATAGAATAAAACAATAACAAGAAATCAATAAAATAGAATAAAACAATAAAAACAAATCAATATAATAAAATAAATAATAAAAACAAACCAATAAAATACAGTAAACAAGAAAAACAATAACATAGAATAAAACAATAAAAACAAATCAATATAATAGAATAAAATAAAAGTCATCAATAAAATGGAATAAAAAAATAAAATAAAATAGAATAGAATAGTCAATAAAAACAAATACATATAATAGAATAAAACAATAAAAACAAATCAATATAATAGAATAAAACAATAAAAAAACAATAAAATAGAATAAAACAATAACAACAAATCAATAAAATGGAATAAAACAATAAAAACAAATCAATAAAATAGAATAAAGCAATAAAAATAAATCAATAAAATAGAATAAAACACTAAAAAACAAATCAATAAAATAGAATAAAACAAAAACAAATCAATATAATAGAATAAAACAATAAAAGACATCAATAAAACAATAAAAACAAATCAATATAATAGAATCAAATAATAAAATACATCAATACAATAGAATAAAACAAAAAAAGACACATAGGACCACAAGACTGACAGGGATTTAAAAGGCAGAGAATAAAAGTGGGTTTTAAGACGAGACTTAAAACAACATTCTGACATGAGGGGCACAACATTCCAAAGTTTAGGGCCAACAACAGAGAAGAAACTGTCTCCCCGACTTTTAAGACTCCTTGTAGGCCCCACAAGTTGAAACTGGCCCTTGGACCTCAACGCGCAAGCTGGAGCATAACTCTGGATGAGGTCCTTCATGTACTTTGGGGCCGCTCCATTCAAAGCTTTAAAAACTCACATTTTTCAAATTAAAAGGAACAGGAAGTCAATGCAGAGAAGCGAGAATCGGGTCTTTTTTTTGGTTCCCGTTAAAAGTGGTGGCGCAGACTTCTGGACTACCTGTAAGTGGTGCATGTGGACTTACAGAGTGGTGTACAGAAGAGTAATGACCTAATCTAATTTAGTAATGACAGTTGAAGTGTTGCACAGCAGGGTGTTGTTCCTGTGGCTGCATCAAGATCATTACGTCTAAAGAGCCTGGAAAGTTCCGGTCGGCAGATAACCAAGAATTTCTCTTTGAGACAGAAGTCGCATCTTTTTACTGCAACTGTGTGGCGAGGGTATGCACCAGCAAGCTACTTGCAAAATGTAGTAAGCTAAGCTACAAGTTACTCTGGTTTAAATGTAGCTAAGCGACAGTGGACGCTATCCCCTGAGAATTGTAGCGAGCAACACGGCAAAAGTAGTTTTCTACATTTAACGGTACAGTGTTCCCTCGCTACAACACGGTTCACTTTACACGGCCTCGCTGTTACACTGATTTCATTTGTGTGTGTAATTTTTTACAGTTTTTTTTTACAGCGTATGAATGCACATTGTGTTCTGCATCCTGATTCGCTACAAGGAATGTAGACCATTGTCAATCAGTCTTCTTCATGCCATGTGTCCTGTGCAGTGCAGAATGTATACTGTGATGGGGGATATAATCCTGAACAGGTTTTTAATATAGATGAGACAGTGTTATTTTGGAATGCATCTTTATAATACAGGACGAAGCCAAAACCGCAGGATTTAAGGCCCCAAAAGATGGTGCGACTCTGGTTTTGTGTGAAAATGCTGCAGGCTTTGATAAAACCCGGGCTTATTTATAGGTCAAAAAATCCTAGAGCCCTAAGAAACAGGTTTTGAGCTTTGGTTTCATTCTTTAATACAGTATTGTACTGTACTTAATTTTTTAATCCACAAAGGTTTGTGTCAGGTTCAAACACTGATGACATCTATTAAACAAGACAAGAAGCAAAGAATTAAACAGAGACAGAATTCAATTTGGCTCAATTTGAGGAGAAACGTCTGGACCGTACTCTTGCACAGTCTCCAGCACGCTCTGGCGAAAGACTGCGCCACCTCTTTTATTTGGACTTTCCCTGATTACATGGCAACAGCTGTTTCTAAGGGACGTGGGTCGTAAACAGCCATCGCCTTTGATTACAAAACAATTCACAGAAAAGGTCGTAAAACAGTTCAAGGAAGAGGTCGCCTTGAGGGAGGTCAGGCCCTGCTTCCTTTTCGCTTTGTAGTTCTTGTGTCACGACAATATCTTTCTGTTGATTACAATACATGAAAGAAACAGAACACCTTCATGTTGCTTCCCATCCTACACAGTGGAGTTTTACAAGTCTTTCGATTGGTAGGATTAAAGACAGCTTTTGTATTCTCCGTGGGAAGTCAACGTAACACAAAGTTTTGTGATAACTTAGATACAATTATTCTAACAGTTTGAACTTTGAGAGTGTTTAAACGATTAAATGTGAGAAAATGTTAACGCCTGTCTGAGAAAAGTTTATAGAGTATGTGGTTAGGGGTTTCACAACATATATAGGAAACGAAAAAATATATACTGTACAGTACTGTAAACGAAAAAAACAAAATAAATACAATTAAAAAAACCTGTAAATTAAAAAATACATAGAGTAAATGAAAAAAAAATATAATGAACAAAAACACATATAAAAAATGAAAAAATGAAATAAAAATTCTACTACACGGATTTCACTTAAAGCTGGTATTTTTTGTAACGTAAACGAGGGAACATTGTATTTCAACATGTATAATATCAATGTTAATGTAAGTGAGAGTGTACAAATATTACTATTAACTGTCATTTAGCTGGGGACACCATACTGTATGTATTTATTCAGTTTAGTTTGCCTTTTCTTTGGCACACCCCTGTATAATAATAAGTGTCCCTCCGTCTCTGACTCCCTCCTGGTCATGTGACATGAGTGACTGTTATGATGTGATTCTTAGTTTCCATGACCCGCCTTGTCTTGCTTCCAGTCCCTAATGCAACGGTGTCAAACTCAAGGCCCCCGGGGGCCAGACCTGGCCCGCCACTTTATTTAATGTGGCCCGCAAAAGCTTTGAAAAAGTTATTTCTATTTCGACGGGAAAAAAATACTCGTATTGCATATCTTTTAAAATGTAATATTATCTAATAATGCAACAAATATAATACTATCATACATTTCAAACTTTTTTTTTGTTAGAATAAAAATAATAATGACAAATATGTGCTGGACTTACGATTTCAAAGCAAGTTTTCCATCCGACTGTACGTTGTAAAAATAACAACACTGTAGAATTTACAGTAAAAAAAAAAGGATTTTGTCGTACAAAAACTACAGTACCCTTTTTCCATTTACAGTAATTTGCTGTAAAAAAAAAAAAAAACAATTTTACAGTAAAACTGTAGCGACTGAGCTGACAGTTTTTTTTTTTACTGCAAAAGCTAAAGATTTAAAAAAATATATACAGTATATAATCAAATGCATAGATAATACCTTGAGGTGAATCCTCATACATTTATATGCATTAATTATTCACGGTTACAAATTTAGAGAAAAAAATGTGTCTGGGGGCCCATATGTATACACACACACACACACACACACACACACACACACACACACACACACACACACACACACACACACACACACACACACACACACACACGTGTGGTATTTGGATCTTAGTAGATCAGGCCCTGGTCCACCAGTATTTAAAAGTAGGTGATCCAGCATTAGAGGTGTCGTACTGTGCCTTTAAAACAAGCCGTTGTGACTAAAGAGCACATATTTAAACACTCTAAAAAACTATTTTGTATCACATTAGAAGAGTTGTATTTCTTAATATGCTTACTGAGTCACAATGTGTTCATAAAACTGAAAATAAACTGGAATTGATGTGAACGTTTGGAGTGGTAGATGCGACCGGAGATGTAAATAATATGAATGGCGTCTCCAGAAATAGTCCATCATTGCTTGGAGACACCCTTGAAGTTGTGTTAGTTAGACGGTTGGAAGGATTCAGGTTGTCCTCAGGAATGTTTATGGATGCTCCATAGTCCAGGTCCGAGGAGGAGGCTCCTCTAGACCTGGAAGATATTTAGGTCACTATACGCCTCCATGAAATGTGGGAACTACCGGATTTTCCAGACTATAGTATATAAAACGCACCCACCAATTTTTTGTAAAAAAATATATTTTTCCATATATTAGCCACGCTGGACTATAAGTGGCAGATATATACGTTGTGAAATGAGTTATTTACACCTGTAAATGTTTATTTACATACCTTAATTGTTTCCAAGCGGCGTCTGTAACAAGGCAGTAAAACGGCTGATCAAACAAAACAGAGGTCATGGTCATGGGCCAGCTAGCTGCGCATGAATTGATTAACGTGGACCCCGACTTAAACAAGTTGAAAAACTTACTCGGGTGTTGGCATTAAGTGGTCAATTGTGCGGAATATGTACTGTACTGTGCAATCTAGTTTCAATCAATCAATCAAAAAAGCTAGACTCAAATAACGCCACGTTTTGGTGAATTTACCAAACTGAAACAATAATAATAAACAAATAATAACGCAGGTTAATAACACTAACACAGACACTCGTAAACGTGCGGGCGTATTAGCTAATGCTAACGACGCTAGCGTCATTACATTACGATAGCACGTGCAAATATGCATGAAAACACTCCTACAGACATCACACATGGGACGGTTTAGTAAGTACGAATTGTTTTAGTTATGTTGTAAAACTTACAAACGTTACTTGGAGTGATGAATAAAGAATCCATGCGAGTGGAAACGCTATGGACGGCTTAAAAACGGAACGGCACTTGTACTTCCGGTTGAAAGCTCAGTCTATAAACAGAAAGACAATGCGACCTTGTCCGAAAGATGGCGCCATAGCACAAACACACCTATTCGGTGCTTTAAAAAAAATAATAAATTACTATTTACAATATGGCCGTCAGCTAAGAAGGATCCAAAAATGAGTTATATTGTAAAAATTACCAACGTTGCTTGGAGTGGTGAATGAAGAATCCGTACGAGTAGAAACGCTACGGACGGCTCGAAGACAGAACGGCGCTTCTACTTCCGGTTACAAGCTTTAAAACAGCAGGAATTTACATTCACCTAGCAGCACCCGCCCAAAGAATGGCGCCATAGCACCAACACTAACACACCATTTATGTGTCTTTGCATGTGTTTTCATGAAAAATATTTGCTTTATGGCCATCGGCAGAAAAAAAAAAAAAATTAATCAGCTGCACCTTTTTATAAGCCGCAGGGTTCAAAGCGTAGGACTTTTTTAAAAAATTAAAAAAAAATTTTTTTTTTGTGTGCATGTTTGTGTTTGGTTCTGGTTATTACGTTTAGCAAAATAGGAAGATGAGAAAAATTCATGAAAAGAGCACAACTGGTGTTGTTAAAAAGGTTCTTTTGTTTACGCCAATGAAACTGATCAATGTCGGAACTCACTCGATCTCTTCCTCTCCTTCCAGTCGGACAGCAACACCAGTTTCCTGCGGGCGGCCAGAGCTGGAAACATCGATAAAGTCCTGGAGTTCTTGAAGAATGGCGTGGACATCAGCACGTGCAACCAGGTGAGGACGGTGCCAAAGTCACTAGTCAGAAGGAAAGCCATTATTATTATTGTAGAGAATTATTATTATTATTATTAACTAGATGAGGCAATTGCGTGTGAATGCTGAAGTTGAACTGAAATCCTGGAATTTTTTTTTTTTTAGAATTGATGAAGTAGAGAACACAATTCCTGAACAGGCTGACTATTTTGAAGTTGGAACAGTTTGAATCAGAGGAAAAATGTAGGAGTTGTGGAACTTTGAAGAATGTCCCGTTCATTTCAATAGGAATTTCCCAACATTTTTTATCATAGTAGTATGGACTAGATACGCTCTTGTACTTGGTATCATTACAGTGGATGTCAGGTGTAGATCCACCCATGGCATTAGCTTACATGGGTGTTTCAGTGTTATAACTTCACCTTTATCTTCACTTTTTACACCAAAATGCGTCCGTTCTCCCTTTTCTGTCTACACCCTGTGTCTGCTGGTAAGTACTCTGTGTGTGTGCACTGCCCAACATGATCCTGGGCTGGTAAAACCGGCAATGTCATGACGTCATGCCTAGGAACCGGTACTTTTCAAACAGAGTATAGTACCGTTTTTGATTCATTAGTACTGCGATACCATACTAGTACCGCTATACCGTACAACCCTACAATATACAGTAGTGTATATCAAACAAACATAACAATCAACAACAACAACAAGCTGAACTGTCCTGTAGGCACTGTGCTGCCAACACGTGCACACACACACACGAGTCCCTTTGGTGCCCTCACAAACAATCAGAAATCCAAAAATCCTCAACTTTAACAACCATATTGCTACATTAATAAACATTTGTGATAATTTGTAGAATGCTATGAAATGTCACACTTTCCTTTTTTTCCTGGCACAATTCCTGCGCCACACCACTCGCATTCCTCCCGTCACTCTCAGCCGTATCCAAAGGGGGTCTACCGCTCCCCGACAGCTGTTCCTTGACCCCCCCATCCGCTACACCCACCCTCCATGACATTCCCCACAGGAGCGAGGAATAAGGAGTGTCCCTAAAAGTGCTCAGCATTCCCAGTGTGGCGACATCATGAGTCACATGGTGGCTTCAACAAGAAGGGAGAGTTGTGTGTGTGTCTGTGTGTGTGTTCTTGTATTTCTACCCTTCTGGAGACATGAAGAAGGAAAAGTATCTTCCATATGAGGAGGTGTGAACAAGTGATGACAAAAATCATGGCGCCAACACAGAAAACCATTGCATCTAATAGAGAGCCAAATACTAGAGTCCGTGAACATTGCTCCAAAGTCAGGACTTTTTTGTTGATTTAATGTGCATACAAAAGTAAACATTGACAGGTGCAAAATCAGGGTGGTCCCAAAAAAGAGGGATTTTTCAAATTGACTGTGTGTCGCTTTTAAAAGTGCTCCCCCTCGGGTCAACATATGTAATAACAAGTGTGTGTAAGAAAATTTGAAGTGCTCCCCCTCTGGCCAACATATGTAAAACATAGAAATCTCATTTGCACCCCTGGTGGTGACATCTATCAAAATGAGGGTGGTCCCAAAAAGGAGAGATTTTTCAAATTGACTGTGTGTCGCTTTTTAAAGTGCTCCCCCTCGGGTCAACATATGAAATAACAAGTGTGTGTAAGAAATTGAAATGCACCCGCTTTGGCCAAAATTAATTAAAAAAATAAATAAATATGTATATGGAGACATAATGTATAATAATGAAGATTAAAAAACAATTACAAACAAAAAATTCCACAAAAAAAAAATATATATATATTTTTCTCACAATGTGTCGACTTTTTTATTATAAAATTGGGAACAATTCCTCATATTCTTTCTGTTTCTGTAATATTGCAATATTTTCTCGTAAAATTATTACTTTTTTATGTAAAAGTATTACTTTTAAAGCAAAATGGTGACATTTGTCATACAATTATGACTAATCACAATATTGCCAATTTGTTTTTTGTTCTTGTAAAATAGTGACATTTTTTGAGTAAAATGATGACTTTGTCATCATTTTGCCAATTTTTAAGATTTCTTATAAAGTTGAGACTTTTGTCGAGGAAAATTACGACTCTTCATAAAATTGCCAACATTTTAAGCTTTTCTTGTAAAATTCCAAATTTTATCATAATATTGCACAAATGTTCAGTTTTTCTTGTAAAATTTGGACTTGCGTTGAGTAAAATGACGACTTTTATTATAATACTGCCAACATTCTACGTTTTTCTTGTGAAATTGTGACCTTTTTCTTGTGAAATTCCAACTCATTTTTCACAACAAGCTTGTTTATATTTGCATAGTATGTATATATTATTAATGTTGTCAATACACATCTTTATATATCTAGGAAGGCTGGTCCTAAAGAGGGAGGCATTTTTCTCAGGTCTCAAGAAGATGAGAAATACAAGAGTGTGTGTTTGTATGTGTGTGTGTGTGTGTGTGTTCTTGTATTTCTACCCTTCTGGAGACATGAAGAAGGAAAAGTATCTTCCATATGAGGAGGTGTGAACAAGTGATGACATAAATCATGGTGCCAACACAGAAAACCATTGCATCTAATAGAGAGCCAAATACTAGAGTCCGTGAACATTGCTCCAAAGTCAGGACTTTTTTGTTGATTTAATGTGCATACAAAAGTAAACATTGACAGGTGCAAAATGAGGGTGGTCCCATAAAAGAGGGATTTTTCAAATTGACTGTGTGTCGCTTTTAAAAGTGCTCCCCCTCTGGTCAACATATGTAATAACAAGTGTGTGTAAGAAAATTTGAAGTGCTCCCCCTCTGGCCAACATATGTAAAACATAGAAATCTCAAAATGCACCCCTGGTGGTGACATCTATCAAAATGAGGGTGGTCCCAAAAAGGAGGGATTTTTCAAATTGACTGTGTGTCGCTTTTAAAAGTGCTCCCCCTCGGGTCAACATATGAAATAACAAGTGTGTGTAAGAAATTGAAATGCACCCGCTTTGGCCAAAATTAATTAAAAAAATAAATAAATATTTATATTGAGACATAATGTATAATAATGAAGATTAAAAACCAATTACAAACAAAAAATTCCACAAAAAAAAAAAAAATATATATATTTCTCACAATGTGTCGACTTTTTTATTATAAAATTGGGAACAATTCCTCATATTCTTTCTGTTTCTGTAATATTGCAATATTTTCTCGTAAAATTATTACTTTTTTATGTAAAAGTATTACTTTTAAAGCAAAATGGTGACATTTGTCATAAAATTATGACTAATCACAATATTGCCAATTTGTTTTTTGTTCTTGTAAAATAGTGACATTTTTTGAGTAAAATGATGACTTTGTCATCATTTTGCCAAGTTTTAAGATTTCTTATAAAGTTGAAACTTTTGTCGAGGAAAATTACGACTCTTTTCATAAAATTGCCAACATTTTAAGCTTTTCTTGTAAAATTCCAACTTTTATCATAATATTGCACAAATGTTCAGTTTTTCTTGTAAAATTTGGACTTGCGTTGAGTAAAATGACGACTTTTATTATAATACTGCCAACATTCTACGTTTTTCTTGTGAAATTGTGACCTTTTTCTTGTGAAATTCCAACTCATTTTTCACAACAAGCTTGTTCATATGTGCATAGTATGTATATATTATTAATGTTGTCAATACACATCTTTATATATCTAGGAAGGCTGGTCCTAAAGAGGGAGGCATTTTTCTCAGGTCTCAAGAAGATAAGAAATACAAGAGTGTGTGTTTGTATGTGTGTGTGTGTGTGTGTGTTCTTGTATTTCTGCTCTTCTGGAGACATG
The DNA here is from genome assembly GCF_033978785.1 of Entelurus aequoreus. Lineage (NCBI taxonomy): Eukaryota > Metazoa > Chordata > Actinopteri > Syngnathiformes > Syngnathidae > Entelurus > Entelurus aequoreus. The sequence goes on along the minus strand of NC_084748.1, from coordinate 46,303,288 downwards.
AAGAAGGAAAAGTATCTTCCATATGAGGAGGTGTGAACAAGTGATGACATAAATCATGGTCCCAATACAGAAAACCATTGCATCTAATAGAGAGCCAAATACTAGAGTCCGTGAACATTGCTCCAAAGTCAGGACTTTTTTGTTGATTTAATGTGCATACAAAAGTAAACATTGACAGGTGCAAAATGAGGGTGGTCCCAAAAAAGAGGGATTTTTCAAATTGACTGTGTGTCGCTTTTAAAAGTGCTCCCCCTCGGGTCAACATATGAAATAACAAGTGTGTGTAAGAAATTGAAATGCACCCGCTTTGGCCAAAATTAATTAAAAAAATAAATAAATATGTATATTGAGACATAATGTATAATAATGAAGATTAAAAACCAATTACAAACAAAAAATTCCACAAAAAAAAAAAATATATATATTTTTCTCATAATGTGTCGACTTTTTTATTATAAAATTGGGAACAATTCCTCATATTCTTTCTGTTTCTGTAATATTGCAATATTTTCTCGTAAAATTATTACTTTTTTATGTAAAAGTGTTACTTTTAAAGCAAAATGGTGACATTTGTCATAAAATTATGACTAATCACAATATTGCCATTTTTTTTTTGTTCTTGTAAAATAGTGACATTTTTTGAGTAAAATGATGACTTTGTCATCATTTTGCCAATTTTTAAGATTTCTTATAAAGTTGAGACTTTTGTCGAGGAAAATTACGACTCTTTTCATAAAATTGCCAACATTTTTAGCTTTTCTTGTAAAATTCCAACTTTTATCATAATATTGCACAAATGTTCAGTTTTTCTTGTAAAATTTGGACTTGCGTTGAGTAAAATGACGACTTTTATTATAATACTGCCAACATTCTACGTTTTTCTTGTGAAATTGTGACCTTTTTCTTGTGAAATTCCAACTCATTTTTCACAACAAGCTTGTTTATATTTGCATAGTATGTATATATTATTAATGTTGTCAATACACATCTTTATATATCTAGGAAGGCTGGTCCTAAAGAGGGAGGCATTTTTCTCAGGTCTCAAGAAGATGAGAAATACAAGAGTGTGTGTTTGTATGTGTGTGTGTGTGTGTGTTCTTGTATTTCTACTCTTCTGGAGACATGAAGAAGGAAAAGTATCTTCCATATGAGGAGGTGTGAACAAGTGATGACATAAATCATGGTCCCAATACAGAAAACCATTGCATCTAATAGAGAGCCAAATACTAGAGTCCGTGAACATTGCTCCAAAGTCAGGACTTTTTTGTTGATTTAATGTGCATACAAAAGTAAACATTGACAGGTGCAAAATGAGGGTGGTCCCATAAAAGAGGGATTTTTCAAATTGACTGTGTGTCGCTTTTAAAAGTGCTCCCCCTCTGGTCAACATTTGTAATAACAAGTGTGTGTAAGAAAATTTGAAGTGCTCCCCCTCTGGCCAACATATGTAAAACATAGAAATCTCATTTGCACCCCTGCTGGTGACATCTATCAAAATGAGGGTGGTCCCAAAAAGGAGGGATTTTTCAAATTGACTGTGTGTCGCTTTTAAAAGTGCTCCCCCTCGGGTCAACATATGAAATAACAAGTGTGTGTAAGAAATTGAAATGCACCCGCTTTGGCCAAAATTAATTAAAAAAATAAATAAATATGTATATTGAGACATAATGTATAATAATGAAGATTAAAAACCAATTACAAACAAAAAATTCCACACAAAAAAAAATATATATATTTTTCTCACAATGTGTCGACTTTTTTATTATAAAATTGGGAACAATTCCTCATATTCTTTCTGTTTCTGTAATATTGCAATATTTTCTCGTAAAATTATTACTTTTTTATGTAAAAGTATTACTTTTAAAGCAAAATGGTGACATTTGTCATAAAATTATGACTAATCACAATATTGCCATTTATTTTTTTTTGTTCTTGTAAAATAGTGACATTTTTTGAGTAAAATGATGACTTTGTCATCATTTTGCCAATTTTTAAGATTTCTTATAAAGTTGAGACTTTTGTCGAGGAAAATTATGACTCTTTTCATAAAATTGCCAACATTTTAAACTTTTCTTGTAAAATTCCAACTTTTATCATAATATTGCACAAATGTTCCGTTTTTCTTGTAAAATTTGGATTTGCGTTGAGTAAAATGACGACTTTTATTATAATACTGCCAACATTCTACGTTTTTCTTGTGAAATTGTGACCTTTTTCTTGTGAAATTCCAACTCATTTTTCACAACAAGCTTGTTTATATTTGCATAGTATGTATATATTATTAATGTTGTAAATACTAATCTTTATATATCTAGAAAGGCTGGTCCTAAAGAGGGAGGCATTTTTCTCAGGTCTCAAGAAGATAAGAAATACAAGAGTGTGAGTGTGTGTGTGTGTGTGTTCCTGTATTTCTACTCTTCTTGAGACACCAAGAAGGAAAAGTATCTTCCATATGAGGAGGTGTGAACAAGTGATGACATAAATCATGGTCCCAATAACATTGCATCTAATAGAGAATGTCTCATTTGCACCCCTGCTGGTGACATCTATCAAAAGGAGGGTGGTCCCAAAAAGGAGGGATTTTTCTAATTGACTGAGTCGCTTTTTTAAAAGTGCTCCCCCTCCGGTCAACATATGAAATAACAAGTGTGTGTAAGAAATTGAAATGCACCCGCTTTGCCCAAAATTAATTAAAAAAAAAAAAAATGTATATTGAGACATACTGTAATAAATAATGAAGATTAAAAAACAATTACAAACAAAAAATTAAAAACTTTTTTTTTTTACTAAAAGCTGTTTTTTTCTCACAATGTGTCGACTTATTTCTTATACAATTGGGAACAGTTTCCCATATTCTTTCTGTTTCTGTAATATTGCAATATTTTCTCGTAAAATTATTACTTTTTTATGTGAAATTATTACTTTTGAATGCAAAATGGTGACATTTGTCATAAAGTATAAAATTCTGACTTAAATCACAATATTGAATTTTTTTATTGTTCTTGTAAAATAGTGACATTTTTGGAGTAAAATTATGACGTTTGTCATCATTTTGCCAAGGAAAATTCCGATTATTATTATAACATTGCCAACATTTTTAAGCATTCTTATAAAATTGTGACTTTTGTCCAGTAAAATTACGACTCTTTTCATAAAATTGCCAACATTTTAAGCTTTTTCTTGTAAAACTGCGACTGTTATTGAGTACAATTCCAACTTTTATCATAACATTGCACAAACGTTCCGTTTTTCTTGTCAAATTTGGACTCGCGTTGAGTAAAAATGACGACTTTTATTATAATACTGCCAACATTCTCAGTTTTTCTTGTGAAATTGTGACCTTTTTCTCGTGGAATTCCAACTCATTTTTCACAACAAGCTTGTTTATATGTGCATAGTATGTATATATTATTAATGTTGTCAATACACATCTTTATATATCTAGAAAGGCTGGTCCTAAAGAGGGAGGCATTTTTCTCAGGTCTCAAGAAGGTGATAAATACAAGAATGTGTGTGTTTGTGTGTGTGTCAAAATACAAATAGCTGTGTCAATACACTGTAATGCTTCTAATGCTTGATAACAACTATTTGGACTCTGTGCTGTAATTGGTCGGCTGACAGGAAGTAGCAGCTGCCCACCTCTCAATCTACTGTCTGTTGTCCTAAGGAACCATGGCTTTGACCCAATCACACACACACACACACACACACACACACACACACACACACACACACACACACACACACACACACACACACACACACACACAACACACACACACACACACACACACACACCATGGTCCGTATGCTGTCTGCAACATAAGAACGTTGCCCTTCATACTATCTGTCATGTGTCAGACGATCACATTTGAGCCCTTGTCAGGTGACCGAAAATAAGATTGAGTGACATTATTATATTTATATCCCAGTGTGTGTGTGTGTGTGTGTGTGTGTGTGTGTGTGTGTGTGTGTACTCTGGTTGTACGGTATACCGGTACTAATATAGTATCGTGGTACTAATTCATCAAAAAGGGTACTATACTCTATTCGTAAAGTACGGGTTCCCAATTATTATTATCGTGACATTGCTGGTTTTTACGAGCAGAGGAGCATGTTCGGCAGCGCGCACACACAGAGTACTTACAAGCGGACACAGCGTGCAGACAGAAAAGGGAGAACGGACGCATTTTGGCCACTAAAGATAAAGGTGAAGTTATAACACTGAAACGCCCTCAGGAAGAGGTGCTTTAGGACATGGCCAGCTAGCTAGCAGCTAACGTCCATCCGCAGTGTTTTAGCTATTTGTGAATCGCCACAGCTTATAAAACGAAGCGGCTGATTTATGGATTTTTCTTTGCTGACGGCCATAATAGAAAATAGTTTAAAAAGGTGTGTTATTGTTTGTGCTACGGCGCCATCTCTTGGATGAGTTTGCGCACTGCAGGTGTTGCGTTGTCCTTGCATTTAGCGCTTTCAGCCGGAAGTAAAAGTGCCATTCAGTCCGTAGCTTTTCTACTCATATTGATTCTTCATTCATCACTCCAAGCAACGTTCGTAAGTTTTACAATATAACTAAAACAATTCGCACTTACTAAACACTCCTACACATGGGTAGGAGCGTTTTCATGCATATTTGTACGTGCTATCGTAATCAAGCGAGCGTCGTTAACTTTAGCTAAAATGCTAACACCTTTACGAGTGTCTGTGTTAGTATTATTAACCTACAATGTATATATGTATATACAACGTTAGCGCACACGCTAAGTGTTAGCATTTTAATGTAAGCATGCTAACGTGTTAGGCTAACTCTGTAGCTCATTTTGCACAGTTACACCTAACACTCACGCAATCAGACACTCGGCACCATTTTAAAAGTACGGCGGCTTACGGCGACCCCCGGCCAGAGTGTTCCAGGGCACAGATAGCAGGCCCAGCAAAATTTCCGCGTTGACGTTTTGGTAAATTTACTGAGGAATCTGTGAAACTGAAACAATACCAAAAAAATCCCGTTGTAAGTCTAAAACTAGATTTGACCAATCTAAGTCTAAGACTAGATGTGACCAATCTAAGTCTAAGACTAGATTTGACCAATCTAACAAATGACTAGTTTTGACCAATCTAAGTCCAAGACTAGATGTGACCAATCTAAGTCTAACACTGGATGTGACCAATCTACGTCTAAGACTAGATGTGACCAATCTACGTCTAAGACTAGATGTGACCAATCTAAGTCTGAGACTATATTTGATCAATCTATGTCTAAGACTAGATGTGACCAATCTAAGTCTAAGTCTAGATCTGACCAATCTAAGTGTAAGGATAGACCTGACCAATCTAAGACTAAGACTAGATGTGACCAATCTAAGTCTAAGACTAGATTTGACCAATCTAAGTCTAAGACTAGATATGATCAATCTAAGTATAAGACTAAATTTGACCAATCTAAATCTAAAACTAGATTTGACCAATCTAAGTCTAAGACTAGATGCGACCAATATATGTCTAAGACTAGATGGACCAATCTAGATCTAAGACTATATGTGACCAATCTAAGTCCAAGACTAGATGTGACCAATCTAAGACTAGACCTGACCAATCTAAGTCTGAGACTATATTTGATCAATCTAAGTCTTATACTAGATCTGACCAATCTAAGTCTAAGACTAGATGTGACCAATCTTATGTAAGGATAGATCTAACCAATCTAAGACTAAGACTAGATGTGACCAATCTAAGTCTAAGACTAGATCTGACCAATCTAAGTGTAAAGATAGACCTGACCAATCTAAGACTAAGACTAGATGTGACCAATCTAAGACTAAGACTAGATGTGACCAATCTAAGTCTAAAACTAGATTTGACCAATCTAAGTCCAAGACTAAATATGACCAATCTAAGTATAAGACTAAATTTGACCAATCTAAGTCTAAGACTAGATTTGACCAATCTAAATCTAAGACTAGATAAGACCAATCTAAGTCTAAGACTATATGTGACCAATCTAAGTCTAAGACTAGATTTGACCAATCTAAGTCTAAGACTAGATTTGACCAATCTAAGTCTAAGACTAGATGTGACCAATCTAGATCTAAGACTATATGTGACCAATCTAAGTCCAAAACTAGATGTGACCAATCTAAGTCTAAGACTAGATAAGACCAATCTAAGTCTAAGACTAGATGTGACCAATCTGGATCTAAGACTATATGTGACCAATCTAAGTCTAAGATTAGATCAATCAATCAATGTTTATTTATATAGCCCTAAATCACAAGTTTCTCAAAGGGCTGCACAAGCCACAACGACATCCTCGGTTCAAAGCCCACATATGTGACCAGTCTAAGACTAAGACTGGATATGACCAATCTAAGTGTAAGGATAGATCTGACCAATCTAAGACTAAGACTAGATGTGACCAATCTAAGTCTGAGACTAGATCTGACCAATCTAAGTCTGAGAGCATGAACTGATGAAGTCTACATGGATCAGAGGCAAAAGGTCTTCCAAGACCAACCAAACAGTCTTGTTGTGGTCCATAGAACCCCCTGAGAAGTGACAAGGTGTGTCCTAGTAACAGAGTCATGACTTCACATGTTTTCAGCAGAACACTGATTGCTAGCTCGAGTGCCACAAGGCGTCATCGTTAAAGTTGGGTAGTTTTTGGAGTCCTGAAATTCCCACATCAGCTTTACAGATAGGGATGATACTCGAAACCGGTTTTCCCGGTTGTTTGATAAGAAAAGAACCGAGTCCTCGGACTCGAATCCCTTTTTGAGAACCGGTACCCGTTATCGAGACCACTATAGTAAAGGAAAAGAGTTGATTCTTTATTCGAATCCCGTCCCGACCAGAAATGCTCCGTGGGACATCACAAGAATTGACGTCACGTAGCTCAGTCATTAGGCGCAGATAGCGAAAGCAGGAAAACAATGGACGGGAAAAAGCGCTCCAAGGTGTAATAAAGTTCAAAACAAAAGCTATAATCCATCGAATAACTTTACTGAGAGATTTGAGCAGGGTAAAACACATGACCAACACTTTTACCACCAACCGGAAACATAGCAACCAGGCTAGCAACGCACCTCCTTTACGGCAGCTGTCGCAACGTTCTTAAAACAACCGCAGCACATACATATATATACAACACTGCAGCACATACATATATATACAACACTGCAGCACATACATATATATACAACACTGCAGCACATACATATATATACAACACTGCAGCACATACATATATATACAACACTGCAGCACATACATATATATACAACACTGCATCACATACATATATATACAACACTGCAGCACATACATATATATACAACACTGCAGCACATACATATATATACAACACTGCATCACATACATATATATACAACACTGCAGCACATACATATATATACAACACTGCAGCACATACATATATATACAACACTGCAGCACATACATATATATACAACACTGCAGCACATACATATATATACAACACATCTCCCTTTTTTAACTTTTGTTTTTCTTTCCTTGTAAACAAAACAAAATCACACTGTATATGTGTTGTCTGTCTAATTATAAATAATGCAGACGAGGCGTGTTGGCTGAGTTCTTGACGTTTACTTTCACAGCGTGGCAACATGCAACACTTTTCGGGGCTACCGCGCATGCTCGTCACTCCCGTTGCATGCTGGGTAGTGTAGTTGTTGTATCCCCTAGCTCATAACATTTTTCCCCCATAAAGAAATAATGTTAACTCAATAAAGTGTATTTCTTTTTTTAGCTTTAACTTTTCATTTTTTAGCATTGTAACCACATTTGCAAACAACTTTTCTCTTCATAGAAGTTTCTTTCAATAAAGAAATAAAGTGCAAAAATGTCAAAGCATCATAACAAACAGTTATGTCAAATAGCAGCAGAAGTGCACTTTTTGGAGAGCTGTATTATTTTCAGTTTTGTGCCCAAGGGACTGATTTTATTTAACACTATATTATTATTTATACACCTATAGTGATCACAGAGACAGCTTGTTTTTGTGTTACTGTATATATTTGTTTCTCTGAAAAATCCCACTTAATATACTTTGGGTAACAACAACAATATTTATTTATTTTATTTTATTTTTTTAGGTGGGTAACAGTCAATATTTATTTATTTATTCGATTTTATTTTTTTATTATATAATAAAAGTGAGCTTTTGTTAAACCAAATATTGTGGGGTTTTTTCCATATACAACAACCTATCTGGACTCCATAAGAGAATCGATAAGGAATCGGTTCGATAAGAGGATTCGATAATAGGCTCGAACTCGATAATTCCTTATCAACCATCATCCCTATTTACAGATGCCACCTTATTGATTGAAACTTGTACTAGTAGATTGCACAGTACAGTACATATTCCGTACAATTGACCACTAAATGGTAACACCCCAATAAGTTTTTCAACTTGTTTAAGTCGGGGGTCCACGGTAATCAATTCATGGTACTCTGCAGGCAGTGTGGTGGTGGTGTGGTGGTAAAAGGTCCATGGACACACACTGGTGACTACGCTTCCTAGAGTATTTTGTCAGCATAGCACGACGGTCCTTTGCGGTATGGCGAGCAGGCGGCGTGTTTACTTAGCCAGGCAGATGGATTATGGCTCATGTTACTGTGATTAGCACACATGGTGTAGTTAGTGCTTCCAAGGAAATGATCTCAATCATGCCTGTGGAAAGAAGCACTCCACACAATTACACAGCCATTATCTCCCTGTGGTCAGCAGTCATGATATTATGCAACACAAACCTGCAATATATACTGTATATATTAGGCTTGCACATCTCTCTCTGATAAACGATTCGATATGCATCTAGATACACAGGTTACGATTCGATTCAAAAACAATATCCTTTTATTACAGACCGATTCGATTGGATTCGATTCGATTTGACGGTTAATATTCAAGACTCCGAATCCCCAAGCATTGTGGCTTTACGGCACTGGCAAAAAAAAAACAGAACAACAAAATCACTTGTCAATGTATTTACCTTTAGACATGGACCAAAACAAGTCTGGCTGAATTGTAGGATGGGAACTCCAGAGGTAAAAGTAGCACAAAATAGTTACAACAAAGTGCAATATTTCAGCCTGAGCATAGTTTTGAACACTAGAGGTAGGTAACAAAGATTCAATATTTAGTGTTTTGAACACTAGAGGTAGGTAACAATGAACACTAGAGGTAGGTAATAATGAACACTAGAGGTAGGTAACAAAGGTGCAACATTACAATGTAAACAAGTTACACACCTATAACATCTCAAAATGTGGTAACAATGAGCACAGTGACAAGTGCTTTGTGTAAAAGAATAGAGAAAATTAAAGCTGCAAGCAGTGTTGGACGGGTCCGCCTTTTGGCAGGTGCTAGTCCTAGGTGTCCCAATACTTTTGTCCAGTGGTAGTCCTGAGTGAGACCTACATAGAGGTTTTTGTTTCGTGTCTCTACGATATTCGTACTGGGAGTTAGAGGAAGTTGTGTCTTGAGTTCACATTGTCATTATAGGGTATTGTGTGTAGAATTTTGAGGACAAAAAAGACATAATTGCATTTTACGTTGTCATTTTTGGCACCGGAGCAACTTTAGTGCTGCGGGTCTTTGAAGGCACGTAAAATCAAAACCGTACAACTAACGAAACGACAAACGCGCTCAGAGGAGATAACGTTTGGTGACCGGTTGTAACAAAAATTTTGTTTTGAAGGAGGAATAGCAAACTTCCTGTTGATTTTCGCTGAAGGATGTCAATCTATGAAATGTAGGTCTAGGCAAGACCTACATAGAGGTATTTGTTTCATGTCTCTAAGACGTTCCTACCGGAAGTTACAATCAGTTTTGTCTGAGTTTTCCTCTGAGGAGCAGTTTTTTCTCTTGTTTTTTTTTCAAAAATTATGTAGAGCACAATTTTGAGTTTTGGGGTTCGGTTTTTTTTTAGATCGCAATTTCCACCAGTCCCGATGTGTGTGAGAAGTTTGGTGAGTTTTGAAGTATTTTAAGGGGGTCAAATTAGACGTAAAAAGGAGTGTTTTTAGTAAATTTTTGTCTAAAATGGGAAATTGCCAACTTCCTGTTGGTTTTTGCCCGAGGATGTGAAATTATGAGTTGTAGGTCTAAGTGAGACCTACATACAGGTTTTTGTTTCATGTCTCTACGACCTTCCTAGTGGGAGTTACAGGCAGTTTAGTGTTGTTTTTTCCTAGGGGGCGCTAGAGCGCAATTTTGATTTTTGGGGTTTGGTTTTTGTACTAAAGTGTGCTCTACCCGAGTTTGTATGTGTGTAAAAAATTTGGTGAGTTTTGAAGCATGTTAAGGGGGGAAAAGTAGTGCGCAACGGTGCGGAATAATAATAAAGAATTAAAGCTGCAAGCAGCGTTGGTCGGGTCCGCCTTTTGGCAGGTGCTAGTCCTAGGTGTCCCAATACTTTTGTCCAGTGGTAGTCCTGAGTGAGACCTACATAGAGGTTTTTGTTTCGTGTCTCTACGATATTCGTACTGGGAGTTAGAGGAAGTTGTGTCTTGAGTTCACATTGTCATTATAGGGTATTGTGTGTAGAATTTTGAGGACAAAAAAGACATAATTGCATTTTACGTTGTCATTTTTGGCACCGGAGCAACTTTAGTGCTGCGGGTCTTTGAAGGCACGTAAAATCAAAACCGTACAACTAACGAAACGACAGACACGCTCAGAGGAGATAACGTTTGATGTTTGGTGACCGGTTGTAACAAAAATTTTGTTTTGAAGGAGGAATAGCAAACTTCCTGTTGATTTTTGCTGAAGGATGTCAATCTATGAAATGTAGGTCTAGGCAAGACCTACATAGAGATATTTGTTTCATGTCTCTAAGACGTTCCTACCGGAAGTTACAATCAGTTTTGTCTGAGTTTTCCTCTGAGGAGCAGTTTTTTCTCTGTTTTTTTCAAAAATTATGTAGAGCACAATTTTGAGTTTTGGGGTTCGTTTTTTTTTTTTAGATCGCAATTTCCACCAGTCCCGATGTGTGTAAGAAGTTTGGTGAGTTTTGAAGTATTTTAAGGGGGTCAAATTACACGTAAAAAGGAGTGTTTTTAGTACATTTTTGTCTAAAATGGGAAATTGCCAACTTCCTGTTGGTTTTTGCCCGAGGATGTGAAATTATGAATTGTAGGTCTAAGTGAGACCTACATACAGGTTTTTGTTTCATGTCTCTACTACCTTCCTAGTGGGAGTTACAGGCAGTTTAGTGTTGTTTTTTCCTAGGGGGCGCTAGAGCGCAATTTTGATTTTTGGGGTTTGGTTTTTGTACTAAAGTGTGCTCTACCCGAGTTTGTATGTGTGTAAAAAATTTGGTGAGTTTTGAAGCATGTTAAGGGGGGCAAAGTAGTGCGCAACGGTGCGGAATAATAATAAAGAATTAAAGCTGCAAGCAGCGTTGGACGGGTCCGCTTTTTGGCAGGTGCTAGTCCTAGGTGTCCCAATACTTTTGTCCAGTGGTAGTCCTGAGTGAGACCTACATAGAGGTTTTTGTTTCGTGTCTCTACGATATTCGTACTGGGAGTTAGAGGAAGTTGTGTCTTGAGTTCACATTGTCATTATAGGGTATTGTGTGTAGAATTTTGAGGACAAAAAAGACATAATTGCATTTTACGTTGTCATTTTTGGCACCGGAGCAACTTTAGTGCTGCGGGTCTTTGAAGGCACGTAAAATCAAAACCGTACAACTAACGAAACGACAGACGCGCTCAGAGGAGATAACGTTTGATGTTTGGTGACCGGTTGTAACAAAAATGTTGTTTTGAAGGAGGAATAGCAAACTTCCTGTTGATTTTTGCTGAAGGATGTCAATCTATGAAATGTAGGTCTAGGCAAGACCTACATAGAGGTATTTGTTTCATGTCTCTAAGACGTTCCTACCGGAAGTTACAATCAGTTTTGTCTGAGTTTTCCTCTGAGGAGCAGTTTTTTCTGGGGTTTTTTTTCAAAAATTATGTAGAGCACAATTTTGAGTTTTGGGGTTCGTTTTTTTTTTTAGATCGCAATTTCCACCAGTCCCGATGTGTGTGAGAAGTTTGGTGAGTTTTGAAGTATTTTAAGGGGGTCAAATTAGAGGTCAAAGACGTAAAAAGCAGTGTTTTTAGTACATTTTTGTCTAAAATGGGAAATTGCCAACTTCCTGTTGGTTTTCGCCCGAGAATGTGTCATTATGAGTTGTAGGTCTAAAGGAGACCTACATACAGGTTTTTGTTTCATGTCTCTACGACCTTCCTAGTGGGAGTTACAGGCAGTTTAGTGTTGTTTTTTCCTCGGGGGCGCTAGAGCGCAATTTTGATTTTTGGGGTTTGGTTTTTGTACTAAAGTGTGCTCTACCCGAGTTTGTATGTGTGTAAAAAATTTGGTGAGTTTTGAAGCATGTTAAGGGGGGCAAAGTAGTGCGCAACGGTGCGGAATAATAATAAAGAATAATTAAAGCTGCAAGCAGCATTGGTCGGGTCCGCCTTTTGGCAGGTGCTAGTCCTAGGTGTCCCAATACTTTTGTCCAGTGGTAGTCCTGAGTGAGACCTACACGGAGGTTTTTGTTTCGTGTCTCTACGATATTCGTACTGGGAGTTAGAGGAAGTTGTGTCTGAGTTCACATTGTCATTATAGGGTATTGTGTGTAGAATTTTGAGGACAAAAAAGACATAATTGCATTTTACGTTGTCATTTTTGGCACCGGAGCAACTTTAGTGCTGCGGGTCTTTGAAGGCACGTAAAATCAAAACTGTACAACTAATCAGAAAGCTTTCTTCAACTTTTAATCAGAAGGGTTCAATCTCTCTCCTGTAGCAGTTTGAAGCCGAAACGACAAACGCGCTCAGAGGAGATAACGTTTGATGTTTGGTGACCGGTTGTAACAAAAATGTTGTTTTGAAGGAGGAATAGCAAACTTCCTGTTGATTTTTGCTGAAGGATGTCAATCTATGAAATGTAGGTCTAGGCGAATTTCATGGCTGCAACACGTGCCAAAGTAGTTGGGAAAGGGCATGTTCACCACTGTGTTACATGGCCTTTCCTTTTAACAACACTCAATAAACGATTGGGAACTGAGGAAACTAATTGTTGAAGCTTTGAAAGTGGAATTTTTTCCCATTCTTGTTTTATTTAGAGCATCAGTCGTTCAACAGTCCGGGGTCTCCGCTGTGGTATTTTAGGCTTCATAATGCGCCACACATTTTCGATGGGAGACAGGTCTGGACTGCAGGCGGGCCAGGAAAGTACCCGCACTCTTTTTTTACGAAGCCACGCCGTTGTAACACGTGCTGAATGTGGCTTGGCATTGTCTTGCTGAAATAAGCAGGGGCGTCCATGGAAAAAGACGGCGCTTAGATGGCAGCATATGTTGTTCCAAAAGCTGTATGTACCTTTCAGCATTAATGGCGCCTTCACAGATGTGTAAGTTACCCATGTCTTGGGCACTAATGCACCCCCATACCATCACACATGCTGGCTTTTCAACTTTGCGTCGATAACAGTCTGGATGGTTCGTTTCCCCTTTGGTCCGGATGACACGATGTCGAATATTTCCAAAAACAATTTGAAATGTGGACTCGTCAGACCACAGAACACTTTTCCACTTTGCATGAGTCCATCTTAGATGATCTCGGGCCCAGAGAAGCCGGCGGCGTTTCTGGGTGTTGTTGATAAATGGCTTTCGCTTTGCATAGTAGAGTTTTAACTTGCACTTACAGATGTAGCGACCAACTGTAGTTACTGACAATGGTTTTCTGAAGTGTTCCTGAGCCGATGTGGTGATATCCTTTAGAGATTGATGTCGGTTTTTGATACAGTGCCGTCTGAGGGATGGAAGGTCACGGTCATTCAATGTTGGTTTCCGGCCATGCTGCTTACGTGCAGTGATTTCTCCAGATCCTCTGAACCTTTTGATGATATTATGGAGCGTAGATGGTGAAATCCCTAAATTTCTTGCAATTGCACTTTGAGAAACGTTGTTCTTAAACTGTTCGACAATTTGCTCACGCAGTTGTTGACAAAGTGGTGACCCTCGCCCCATCCTTTCTTGTGAAAGACTGAGCATTTCATGGAATCTACTTTTATACCCAATCATGGCACCCACCTGTTCCCAATTAGCCTGCACACTTGTGGGATGTTCCAAATAAGTGTTTGATGAGCATTCCTCAACTTTATCAGTATTTATTGCCACCTTTCCCAACTTCTTTGTCACGTGTTGCTGCCATCAAATTCTAAAGTTAATGATTATTTGCACACAAAAAAAATGTTTATCAGTTTGAACATCAAATATGTTGTCTTTGTAGCATATTTAACTGAATATGGGTGGAAAAGGATTTGCAAATCATTGTATTCCGTTTATATTTACATCTAACACAATTTCCCAACTCATATGGAAACGGGGTTTGTATATATATACTATAACTGAACTGAACTTGAAGTGCCATGTGTGTGGGGGGAAAACAGGTATACAGGTTAGGGCAGGGTTCACCAACCTTTTTGAAACCAAGAGCTACTTCTTGGGTAGTGATTAATGCGAAGGGCTACCAGTTTGATACACACTTACATAAATTGCCAGAAATAGCCAATTTGCTCAATTTACCTTTAACTCTATGTTATTATTAATAATTAATGATATTTACTCTAAATTGAACGGTTTAAAAGAGGAGAAAACACGAAAAAAATGACAATTAAATTTTGAAACATAGTTTATCTTCAATTTCGACTCTTTAAAATTCAAAATTCAACCGAAAAAAAGAAGAGGAAAAACTAGCTAATTCAAATCTTTTTGAAAAAATAAAAAAAATAATTTATGGAACATCATTAGTAATTTTTCCTGATTAAGATTAATTTTAGAATTTTGATGACATGTTTTAAATAGGTTAAAATCCAATCTGCACTTTGTTAGAATATATAACAAATTGGACCAAGCTATATTTCTAACAAAGACAAATCATTATTTCTTCTAGATTTTCCAGAACAAAAATTTTAAAAGAAATTCAAAAGACTTTGAAATAAGATTTAAATTTGATTCTACAGATTTTCTAGATTTGCCAGAATAATTTTTTTGAATTTTAATCATAATGACTTTGAAGAAATATTTCACAAATCTTCTTCGTCGAAAAAACAGAAGCTAAAATGAAGAATTAAGTTAAAATTTATTTATTATTCTTTACAATAAAAAAAATAAATTTACTTGAACATTGATTTAAATTGTCAGGAAAGAAGAGGAAGGAATTTAAAAGGTAAAAAGGTATATGTGTTTAAAAATCCTAAAATCATTTTTAGGGTTGTATTTTTTCTCAAAAATTGTCTTTCTGAAAGTTATAAGAAGCAAAGTAAAAAAAATTTAAGAATTTATTTCAACAAGTGAAGACCAAGTCTTTCAAATATTTTCTTGGATTTTCAAATTCTATTTGAGTTTTGTCTCTCTTAGAATTAAAAATGTCAGGCAAAGCGAGACCAGCTTGCTAGTAAATAAATAACATTTAAAAAATAGAGGCAGCTCACTGGTAAGTGCTGCTATTTGAGCTATTTTTAGAACAGGCCAGCGGGCTACTCATCTGGTCCTTACGGGCTACCTGGTGCCCGCGGGCACCGTGTTGGTGACCCCTGGGTTAGGGGATGTGTGTGGGGGGAAAACAGGTATACAGGTAAGGGGGTGTGTGTGGGGGGAAAACAGGTATACAGGTAAGGGGGTGTGTGTGGGGGGAAAACAGGTATACAGGTAAGGGTGTGTGTGTGGGGGGGGGGAATGGGTATACAGGTAAGGGTGTGTGTGTGGGGGGGGGGACAGGTATACAGGTAAGGGTGTGTGTGTGGGCGTAAAACAGGTATACAGGTAAGGGTGTGTGTGTGGGGGTAAAACAGGTATACAAGTAAGGGTGTGTGTGTGGGGGGGAATGGGTATACAGGTGTGGGGTGAAAACAGGTAAGGGTGTGTAACACAATATGCAGATTTGGTTTGTTGACTTCCTACTAAAAGACAAGTTGTCTAATGTGATCAACATCTTATTTCATGACGAAAACAAACTTATATTTCATTTATCAAAATATTGTATGTTAAAATAAAGCCAATAATGACATGTCTTTATTTTGAAAAGTATCACCCCTGACATATTTGGTGTGATAGTTTGGACTGTTGGACAGTGGTTAGCAAAGGTGAAAGGTCACGTGGACATTAAATATGATGATTGTAATATATGTCTGTCCATTAGAGAAATGAAGCTTTTACTTACAGCTCACAGGAAAAACAGATTTATTGTGTGTGTGTGTGTGTGTGTGTGTGTGTGTGTGTGTGTGTGTGTGTGTGTGTGTGTGTGTGTGTGTGTGTGTGTGTGTGTGTGTGTGTGTGTGTGTGTGTGTGTGTGTGTGTGTGTGCTCCATAGTCATATTCATATTTGCATGACTCAGCTGTCTTTATGAGATCATAATGTTAGGATTAGTCAAATAGTTGTTATGGTTACATTGAATCTGTCAGTGATTTCGCTTATTTGCGCGCGCGTGTGTGTGTGTGTGTGTGTGTGTGTGTGTGTGTGTGTGTGTGTGTGTGTGTGTGTGTGTGTGTGTGTGTGTGTGTGTGTGTGTGTGTGTGTGTGTGTGTGTGTGTGTGTGTGTGTGTGTGTGTGTGTGTGTGTGTGTGTGTGGATTTACTGGTGTCCTTATGAATGCATGCTGGCATTCTTTGCAGTGCTGATAATGTTGCACTAAGCTGAAAGCTGCTGTGCTGCACGTTCAAATATGACAGCACATCATTCATGTGTGGATCATCTCTGCACACATTTGGAAGCTGCTTTCATTTACACTGTTGGCACTACAACACAAACAAAATAGTGCTGACTCATTGGTTATTACATTCTAATAACAAAATAGTGCTGACTCACTGGTTATTACATTCTAATAACAAAATAGTGCTGACTCACTGGTTATTACATTCTAATAACAAAATAGTGCTGACTCACTGGTTATTACATTCAATAACAAAATAGTGTTGACTCACTGGTTATTACATTCAATAACAAAATATTGCTGACTCACTGGTTATTACATTCTAATAACAACAATTGCTGACTCACTGGTTATTACATTCTAATAACAAAATATTGCTGAGTCACTGGTTATTACATTCTAATAACAAAATATTGCTGACTCACTGGTTATTACATTCTAATAACAAAATATTGCTGAGTCACTGGTTATTACATTCTAATAACAAAATATTGCTGACTCACTGGTTATTACATTCTAATAACAAAATAGTGCTGACTCACTGGTTATTACATTCTAATAACAAAATAGTGCTGACTCACTGGTTATTACATTCTAATAACAAAATAGTGCTGACTCACTGGTTATTACATTCTAATAACAACAATTGCTGAGTCACTGGTTATTACAATGTAATAAGAGCTGTAATAGAGGTATTCATTCAACAATGTGTTATGCTTAATTATAATATTATACCACTTTACTGACATTATGATGTACAATATTGTTATTTTCATAAAGTTGTGAATATTTCCTGACCTGCAACTTGTTTTGGTAATATTACGACTTCCTTCTTGTAATGTTATGAATTTTATTTACATTAAATTATGATTTTTTTTGTCTCACTAACTTATATTTGTTAGTCTTCATATAGTGAACATTTTCTCTCAAACAGCAAAGATGTGTCCTAATATGACATTTTATTGTCATTTTTTGACACACAACTTAATTTTTCAGACATGACAAATACAACAATCATTATTTACATGCTCAATATTATCACTGCAAATAAATTGACAAACATTGCAGCAATATTCCTTTTAAGTTACAGCTTTATTCTTGTAAAATTGGGAGATTTATCCCACTCAGTTGCAGGTTTTAAGAGCATCTTTTTACTGTATTCACATCATGTACGCCAGGGGTGTCCAAACTTTTTCCACTGAGGGCCGCACACGGAAAAATTAAAGCATGTGGGGGCCATTTTCATATTTTTCATTTTCAAACCATAACAAAATATATGCATTTTTTTATTTATTTTACCTTTAGGGGTCCCGGGGACCATAAAGGGTCTCAGTCATTAAAATGTTAAAAAATAAGTCAGATTATTATTTATTTTTAATTATTTAACGCTTACAGTAAATCTCTATATCAACTTCAAGTTAATATAAAGTAATACAAATTAAAAAAAAATGTTTTATGGCTTTTCTGTCAAAAACAACTTAGTTTTTTTTATAGTAAAACTGAAATATGCAGTATTTACTAATTAGAGCCCTAAAAGATCAATAATGCAGGACACCATTGATTTTAATTCTTTCATATTTGAGTGAGTCAGTGAGTCATGTGGGGGCCATTTTCATATTTTTCATTTTCAAACCATAACAAAATATATGCACTTTTTATTTATTTTACCTTTAGGGGTCCCGGGGACCATAAAGGGTCTCAGTCATTAGAATGTTAAAAAATAAGTCAGATTATTATTTATTTTTAATTATTTAACGCTTACTGTAAATCTCTATATCAACTTCAAGTTGATATAAAGTAATACAAATTTTAAAAAAAAAGTTTTATGGCTTTTCTGTCAAAAACAACTTAGTTTTTTTTATAGTAAAACTGAAATATTCAGTATTTAGTAATTAGAGCCCTAAAAGATCAATAATGCAGGACACCATTGATTTTAATTCTTTCATATTTTTAAGTAATCACAGTGAAAAGATTAATAAAAAAAAATTACTAAATATATTTGGGATCCAAAAGGTGCCCCACTCATAAAGTGATACATTTTTATTAGGTTTTTCTTTTACTTTCAACACTTAAGTTACGAGATCAACTTCAGACATATCTGTCCATTTTATGCTGGAACTATTATTTTGTTTGTTTTATGCGCTTTTGTCAAAGAAAACTTTGATGTTTTTATATGGCTACTACACAATATAAGCAATATTTACCACATAAAACATTTTAAAGTGAAATATTTGAAGTAATTGGAGCCCTGAAAATAATTCATTATAACATGGATTTTTTTTGTCATTATTTTTTTTTTTGGAGCAATGGCAAAAAAAAAGAAAAATGAAGAAAGACAAGAGAAAAGAAAAAAAAACACCCTGCATGGCAGCTTTTGTGTCAACATTGCAACTTTTTCTCGTTAGATTTCACCTCATTCCACTTTTTTTAATGTTCTTTTTTATTTTTACAATAGTATTTCCAGAATGTGTAAACAATTAGCCGCGGGCCGCAAATGGCACACTTTGGACACCCCTGATGTACGCTTTCTCACAAATTCTAAATATTTATATCATATTTTATATTTTAATCTGTTTAATCTGTCAGATGCAACAGGTTTCAGTGAAAAATAACCCTGGATGTTGGCTCTCAGAAAGATATTTTATTAAAATGATGCCTATTTTGCTTGTGGTGTGTGCCCAGACACTCCTTCATACTCTACTCAACTTGAGAGTTCACTCCTAAATATTTGATGGCATTGAACTTGGATGTGCAGTATTGGCACGTATAACTACTTCTAAGAACATTTGGAGCACTCACACAGTCGGCCATCTTTCAGGGTTGCCCTCCTTTTCCTTGGGAGAAGGTTGACATTTGCAGACAGGAGCTACTTACCCTGTGTGACGCTGCAGAAAAGATGGCACAGTAAGGTGACACCCCTCTTGGCATTTAAGTGGCTTCATTTATGGGCGGGTGAGCGCGTGGACAAAGTGGTGTTGGCAGCAGAAGAGTCCAGTGCCAGCCTGATCTTCAGAGCCAGCAGGCTGTGGGGAAGGAGAGAACTGGACTGCAACTTTGGACCTGCACAACTTTGTTGATAGTCACTGTGGGAAGGAAGGACGGAAGTAGGTTTAAAAAACAAAAGAAGGAGCAAGCAATTATTTAAGTAGCGTGAAGACAAGTTTAAGTCGTTTTGCTTTTAGAGAAGAATGGAAGAAGAGGAAGATGAGGTGAATATACTTTTATTATTTTCATATTTCTTCTTTCACCTGCTGTTTTTTGCTGTGTGGCATACTACTTTGTTTTGATTAGTTAATACTTTATTTTTATTGTTTAATTCTTTGTTTTGATTTGTTAATATTTTGTTTTTATCGTTTAATACTTTGTTTTTATTGTTTAATACTTTGTTTTTATTGTTTAATACTTTGTTATGATTTGTTAATACTTTGTTTTTATCGTTTAATACTTTGTTTTTATTGTTTAATACTTTGTTTTGATTTGTTAATACTTCATGATTTGGTAATACTTAGTTTTATTGTTTAATACTTTGTTTTGATTTGTTAATACTTTGTTTATATCGTTTTATACTTTGTTTTGATTAGTTAATACTTTGTTTTTATTGTTTAATTCTTTGTTTTGATTTGTTAATACTTTGTTTTTATCGTTTAATACTTTGTTTTTATTGTTTAATTCTTTGTTTTGATTTTTTAATACTTTGTTTATATCGTTTTATACTTTGTTTTGATTAGTTAATACTTTGTTTTTATTGTTTAATTCTTTGTTTTGATTTGTTAATACTTTGTTTTTATCGTTTAATACTTTGTTTTTATTGTTTAATTCTTTGTTTTGATTTTTTAATACTTTGTTTTTATCGTTTAATACTTTGTTTTTATTGTTTAATACTTTGTTTTGATTTGTTAATACTTTATGATTTGGTAATACTTAGTTTTATTGTTTAATTCTTTGTTTTGATTTTTTAATACTTTGTTTATATCGTTTTATACTTTGTTTTGATTAGTTAATACTTTGTTTTTATTGTTTAATTCTTTGTTTTGATTTGTTAATACTTTGTTTTTATCGTTTAATACTTTGTTTTTATTGTTTAATTCTTTGTTTTGATTTTTTAATACTTTGTTTTTATTGTTTAATACTTTGTTTTGATTTGTTAATACTTTGTTATGATTTGGTAATACTTAGTTTTATTGTTTAGTACTTTGTTTTGATTTGTTAATACTTTGTTTATATCGTTTAATACTTTGTTTTGATTTGCTAATACTTTGTTTTTATGGTTTAATACTCTATTTTGATTTGTTAATACTTTGTTTTTATCGTTTAACACTAGGGATGTCCGATAATGGCTTTTTGCCGATATTCGATATTGTCCAACTCTTTAATTACCGATACCGATATCAACCGATACCGATATATACAGTTGTGGAATTAACACATTATTATGCTTAATTTGGACAACCAGGTATGGTGAAGATAAGGTCCTTTTTTTAAAAATTAATCAAATAAAATAAGATTAATACATTAAAAACATTTTCTTGAATAAAAAACAAAGTAAAACAATATAAAAACAGTTACATAGAAACTAGTAATTAATGAAAATGAGTAAAATTAGTACTACAAACCCCGTTGCCATAGGAGTTGTACTGCATCAACAAGCGACATCAGCGTGTAAAGGATATCACCACATGGGTTCAGGAACACTTCAGAAACCCACTGTCAGTAACTACAGTTGGTCGCTGCATCTGTAAGTGCAAGTTAAAACTCTCCTATGCAAGGCGAAAACCGTTTATCAACAACACCCAGAAACGTCGTCGGCTTCGCTGGGCCTGAGCTCATCTAAGATGGACTGATGCAAAGTGGAAAAGTGTTCTGTGGTCTGATGAGTCCACATTTTAAATTGTTTTTGGAAACTGTGGACGTCGTGTCCTCCGGACCAAAGAGGAAAAGAACCATCCGGATTGTTCCAGGCGCAAAGTGTAAAAGGCAGCATGTGTGATGGTATGGGGGTGTATTAGTGCCCAAGACATGGGTAACTTACACATCTGTGAAGGCGCCATTAATGCTGAAAGGTACATACAGGTTTTGGAACAACATATGTTGCCATCCAAGCAACGTTACCATGGACGCCCCTGCTTATTTCAGCAAGACAATGCAAAGCCACGTGTTACATCAACGTGGCTTCATAGTAAAAGAGTGTGGGTACTAGACTGGCCTGCCTGTAGTCCAGACCTGTCTCCCATTGAAAATGTGTGGTGCATTATGAAGCCTAAAATAGCAGAAGGGAGACCCCCGGACTGTTGAACAACTTAAGCTGTACATCAAGCAAGAATGGGAAAGAATTCCACCTGAGAAGCTTCAAAAATGTGTCTCCTCAGTTCCCAAACCTTTACTGAGTGTTGTTAAAAGGAAAGGCCATGTAACACAGTGGTGAACATGCCCTTTCCCAACTACTTTGGCACGTGTTGCAGCCATGAAATTCTAAGTTAATTATCATTTGCAAAACAAAGTTTATGAGTTTGAACATCAAATATGTTGTCTTTGTAGTGCATTCAACTGAATATGGGTTGAAAAGGATTTGCAAATCATTGTATTCCGTTTATATTTACATCTAACACAATTTCCCAACTCATATGGAAACGGGGTTTGTATTAGTGGAGCAGCAGCACGCACAATCATGTGTGCTTACGGACTGTATCCCTTGCAGACTGTATTGATATATATTGATATATAATGTAGGAAGCAGAATATTAATAACAGAAAGAAACAACCCTTTTGTGTGAATGAGTGTAAATGGGGGAGGGAGGTTTTTTGGGTTGGTGCACTAATTGTAAGTGTATCTTGTGTTTTTTATGTTGATTTAATGAAAAAAAACAAAAAAAACCCGATACCGATAAAAAAAAAAAAACGATACCGATAATTTCCGATATTACATTTTAAAGCATGTATCGGCCGATAATATCGACAGGCCGATATTATCGGACATCTCTATTTAATACTTTGTTTTTATTGTTTAATACTTTGTTTTGATTTGTTAATACTTTATTTGTATTCTTTAATACTCTATTTTGTTTTGTTAATACTTTGTTCTTATCGTTTAATACTTTGTTTTTATTGTTTAATACTTTATTAGGGTCCGAGCAGCAAAAGCTGCAAGAGCCACATTGTAATTGTTCCCTGCAATATTTGTCTCCCACTTTGATTGCATTGTTGAGGCCCTTACAAGCACGAACACTCACCCATTTCTGCAAACGCGTATGGTCAGGCGAAAAATGTTATATTTTGTAGCCACCGAACACAAAATTTTACAATTGACCCGACTTGAAAATTTGAATAGTTACTTTGTTTTGACTTGTTATTACTTTGTTTTGACTTGTTATTACTTTGTTTTGACTTGTTAATACTTTGTTTTGACTTGTTAATACTTTGTTTTGACTTATTACTTTGTTTTGACTTGTTAATACTTTGTTTTGACTTGTTATTACTTTGTTTTGATTTGTTATTACTTTGTTTTGACTTGTTATTACTTTGTTTTGACTTGTTATTACTTTGTTTTGACTTGTTATTACTTTATTTTGACTTGTTAATACTTTGTTTTGACTTATTACTTTGTTTTGACTTGTTATTACTTTGTTTTGACTTGTTATTACTTTGTTTTGACTTGTTATTACTTTGTTTTGACTTGTTAATACTTTGTTTTGACTTGTTATTACTTTGTTTTGACTTGTTATTACTTTGTTTTGACTTGTTATTACTTTGTTTTGACTAGTCAATACTTTGTTTTGACTTGTTATTACTTTGTTTTGACTTGTTATTACTTTGTTTTGACTTGTCAATACTTTGTTTTGACTTGTTAATACTTTGTTTTGACTTGCTATTACTTTGTTTTGACTTGTTATTACTTTGTTTTGACTTGTTATTATTTTGTTTTGACTTGTTATTATTTTGTTTTGACTTGTTATTATTTTGTTTTGACTTGCTATTACTTTGTTTTGACTTGTTATTACTTTGTTTCGACTTGTTATTACTTTGTTTTGACTTGTTATTACTTTGTTTTGACTAGTCAATACTTTGTTTTGACTTGTTATTACTTTGTTTTGACTTGTTATTACTTTGTTTTGACTTGTCAATACTTTGTTTTGACTTGTTAATACTTTGTTTTGACTTGCTATTACTTTGTTTTGACTTGTTATTACTTTGTTTTGACTTGTTATTATTTTGTTTTGACTTGTTATTATTTTGTTTTGACTTGTTATTATTTTGTTTTGACTTGTTATTTTGTTTTGACTTGCTATTACTTTGTTTTGACTTGTTATTACTTTGTTTTGACTTGTTATTACTTTGTTTTGACTTATTACTTTGTTTTGACTTGTTATTACTTTGTTTTGACTTATTATTTTGTTTTAAATTATTGTCACTTTGTTTTGACTTATTACTTTTTGACTTGTTAATACTTTGTTTTAAATTATCACTTTGTTTTGACTTGTTAATACTTTGTTTTGACATGTTATTATTTTGTTTTGACTTGTTAATACTTTGTTTTGACTTATTACTTTGTTTTGACTTATTACTTTGTTTTGACTTGTTATTACTTTGTTTTGACTTATTACTTTGTTTTGACTTATTACTTTGTTTTGACTTGTTGTTACTTTGTTTTGGCTTGTTATTACTTTGTTTTGACTTGTTCTTACTTTGCTTTGGCTTGTTATTACTTTGTTTTGGCTTGTTATTACTTTGTTTTGACTTATTACTTTGTTTTGACTTGTTATTACTTTGTTTTGACTTGTTATTACTTTGTTTTGGCTTGTTATTACTTTGTTTTGACTTGTTAATACTTTGTTTTGAGTTTTTAGTACTTTGTTTTGACTTGTTATTACTTTGTTCTGTTTTGGGCGGTTAGTGCTTGTGTCTCGCAATAAGAAGGTCCTGGGTTCGATCCCAGGGCTCTGAGTCTTTCTGTGTGGAGTTTGCATGTTCTCCCCGTGACTGTGTGGGTTCCCTCCGGACACTCCGGCTTCCTCCCACCTTCAAGTAAGCACCTGGTGTTTTTAGTCTTGCCTTGATTGGCAACACTAAATGGTCCCTAGTTGTCATTACTTTGTTTTGATTTATTACTTTGTTTTGATTTGTTATTACTTTGTTTTGATTTTGTGTTACATTGTTTTGATTTCTTATTACTTAGTTTTGACTTATTTGACTTTGTTTTGATTTTGTATTACTTTATTTTGATTTCTTATTGCTTTATTTTGACTTGTTTTGATTTGTTATTACTTTGTTTTGATTTTGTGTTACATTGTTTTGATTTCTTATGACTCAGTTTTGACTTATTTTACTTTGTTTTGATTTCTTATTACTTTGTTTAGATTTCTTATTACTTTGTTTTGATTTTGTATTACTTTATTTTGTTTTGACTTGTTATTACTTTGTTTTGGCTTGTTATTACTTTGTTTTGACTTGTTATTACTTTGATTTCTTATCACTTTGTTTTGACTTGGTTTGACTTCTTATTACTTTGTTTGGTCGTGTCATTACTTCCACCATGTAAAGGCAGGGGATGATGTTTGTGTTACGAGTGGAACATCAAGACTACTATCAATTTATTTCCACGAAGCCTAAGTGGCATAGCCACAATTTATTTCCTGCTCGTCATGTGATCCACCAGATATGGACTTATGCTCTCTACCTAGTTCTCTTTTTATTGTAACCCTAACCCAAACCGTGTCTACATGTACTAATGCAGGGATTGTCAAACCGTGGTGCCACTGGTGGTACGCGAACTCCCTTCGAGTGGTACGCTAAACAATCACCTGATTACAGTACAGTGTTTTATTTACCTGTATTCAAACACAGTGTTACTGTTCAAACTGTGTGTAATGTTACAGTGGCCAACAATAATAAATATACTTGTTTAACAAAACCTCTGACTTGTTTTTAATGAACACTTAGGCCTAATACGCTACTGTATTTTAATCTTGGTCACTATTAAGTATTTTCTGAGGTGGTTCTTGCTGAAAAATGTTTGCATTTCAAGCACAACCCATTCCTGACACGCATTGCACATTGTATCTACTATTAAATACCACATATTTGTTACAACCTTGATATTTATTTGACTTTGTGTGTTTGTTTACCTTCCAGAATGGACTGAATGCCTTGCATTTGGCAGCCAAAGAGGGACACCAGGATCTCGTGGAGGAACTGTTGGACAGAGGAGCACCTGTTGACTCGTCCACTAAGGTATGTGTGTTACCTGTACACAACATAACACAGCACTATCATGTTCTAGCGACTCTTAATGCAAGTATGTTAGTTTCAAAGGGGGGGTCACATTGGAGCCGTGACAGCAGCAAGTGTCGGATAAGCTGCTTGTTATGTGACTCTCTTAACAGCCAGATAGGTTTAACAGCCAGCAC
>NC_084748.1:46249637-46272137 GCF_033978785.1 Entelurus aequoreus | reverse complement strand
AAATGGAGTATTGTTGGCACTTTCTGGATGTTTTTAAAGAGTATAGAGAGGACCCTCCCTCTGTTGACTCAATTGTTAGATATTTATTTACCATTTTGAATGCGTCAAAAAAGCCAAACATATGTGTTCTTGTCTTACATAAGGATTGTGAATGATACACAGCACACCTCTTTCCAATGTTGGCGTATTTCCTGTATGACTGACCTAATAATATGGTCAGAGTGCAGAAGTGTTACTACTGTGAAGTCACTCTACGAAAATAGCCGAAATATTGAAAATGGCCGACATAATTTATGGCATTTTGTGATGTTTAGATGTTTACATATACCACTGTTGGCGTTAACGCACTTTTTGTGTCTTTTTACGCAATGAAATCGGAAAGGATCGTGTATTTCTGGAAGTCCGCGCGTCCCCAAGACACAGATTTTTATTTTATTTTTTATTTTTACCAACCCTGCCTTTTCTGGGTCAAAACTCCAGTTTACTCAGTTTTTTTTTTATCGATTATCGGTTTTTGCCGGTGTTTTGTTTATATTTGCCCAGTCAAATGTACGTCCCTGTTTATTGTGTTTTTATTGGTTGACTTCAAAGTAATGAACTTTCCGGTACAATTTCCTATTTACATATGCAAATAAAAAAATTGTTTTCTTTTGTATTATTTTTGTAATGAATTTAGTAACGTTTATGACAACCTTTTTCCAAAACCCAATGTAGAATGTGAGATATAACAGGATAATGCATACATTTATCATTTGTTTTCTAAACGGTTACAAAAATGTGCGACCCCAAAAATTTACTGTGGGACCCCATTTTTATGACTTGATGGGGCCCCTGCGACCCCACTTTGAAAATTCCTAGCGCCAACACTGATATACTGTAATATTGTACATGGTAATTGGGATTTGTTATATATTGTATATATTATATAAAAATATAATATAATATAAATAAATAAATAAATGGGTTGTACTTGTATAGCGCTTTTCTACCCTCAAGGTACTCAAAGCGCTTTGACACGGGAGCTGCCATGCAAGGCGCTAACCAGGATCCATCAGGAGCAAGGGTGAAAGTGTTTTGCTCAAGGACACAACGGACGTGACTAGGACGGTAGAAGGTGGGGATTGAACCAGGAACCCTCAGGTTGCTGGCACGGCCACTCTCCCAACCGCGCCACGCCGCCCCCCCGTATAATATATCAGTATATATTATATACTGTATATATAATATGTGAATATTACATATGTGTTATATTTTATATTACTACTATGGTACATTTTTAGTCTACTTTATGTCAGGTTCAAACACTGATGACATCTATTAAACAAGACAAGAGGCAAAGAATTAAACAGAGACAGAATTCAATTTGTACTCAATATTGAGGAGAGTCGTCTGTACACTGTACCCTTGCACAGTATCTCAGCACGCTCTGCCAAAAGATTGCACGCCTCCTTCTTTTATTTTGGACCCTCCCCGACCACATGGCCACCCACCGCTGTTTCCAAAGGACAAAGGTCGCAAAAAGAGTTCGTAAAATAGTTCCAAAAGAGGTCCATAAAATAGTTCAAAAAGACGTTCGTAAACCAGTTCAAAAAGGAGGTTCAAAAAGAGGTCGTCTGGAAATTGGGCAGATCCTGTCTTCTCTCCGCTTTGAAGTCCTTGGGTTAGAACAATATCTTTCTGTTGATTACCATACATGAAAGAACACAGGAACACCTTCATCTTGCTTCCCCCCTACACAGTTGAGTTTTACGAGCCTTACTCTTGGTAGGTTTCAAAGACAGCTTTTGTCTTCTCACCAGACCCTCAATGTAACACAAAGTTTTTGTGATAATTTAGAAACAATTATTCTAACACTTTATACCGGCAGTATCCTTTCCATCCTTAACCCTTTCCATCCTTTGTAACTGAGCTATTGTGTGGAACAATTTCCCTTGTGGATCAATAAAGTTTGTCTAAGTCTAAGTTTGCAAATGGAGGTTCCACTGAACTAGAATAAAGGAGGTGTGTTGTTAAAAAAAGGGTATTCTCCCCACAGAATGGCTTCACTCCGCTCTACATGGCGGCACAGGAGAACCACCTGGAGGTGGTGAGGTACATGCTGGAGAACGAGGGAAACCAGAGCATTGCAACAGAGGTAACTTAACATATCCGCCTTTGGTGTCAGAGGGAAATGGTTTGACTTGTTGGTGTCCCCAAAGGACGGTTTCACCCCGCTGGCCATCGCCCTGCAGCAAGGCCACAACTCTGTGGTTTCCCTCTTGCTGGAGCACGACACCAAAGGCAAAGTGCGCCTTCCCGCCTTGCACATCGCGGCGCGCAAGGACGACACCAAGTCGGCCGCGCTGCTGCTCCAGAACGACCACAACGCCGACGTGCAATCCAAGGTGAGTGCTCTACCACTCGCTCTTGGAACTCGCCAGGAAAGCCGGGATCGTGGACTACCTGCGTTAGTCTGGTCTCCCTTGTCCTCTCCTTTTGTCTCCCAAGGGTGCAACCTTGTTCGCCCGTATTTACACTGCAACGCGGAACGGCAGCGGAACGGCGGACTTTTACGAGATCTTTTACGCCGATCTGCGCGTAATCGGGTGATAAGTGGAGTTTTTGTGAATAAACCGATTATCCCAGGTCTGGGCAATTATTTTAGAGAAAAAAATGTGTCCGGGGGCCGGTAAATCTATTTTTAGGAACACTAATACAAAACCTCACAATAATGTCTGATTGAATGCTAAAAACGTTATGACAGACCGCCTTAAATGGAATGGAATTGTAATTTTTTTTTACTGAATGAGACACCCAGAAAGAAAATAAAGAACGTGGGATTTACAATATTAACTATGAAGGATAAAACACGGAATATTGACAACATATGAACGTCACACCCACTCTCCATAACTATGAAGGATAAAACACTGAATATTGACAACATATGAACGTCACACCCCCTCTCCATAACTATGAAGGATAAAACACGGAATATTGACAACATGTGAACGTCACACCCACTCTCCATAACTATGAAGGATAAAACACTGAATATTAACATATGAACGTCACCCCCCACACCATAACTATGAAGGATAAAACACTGAATATTGACAACATGTGAACGTCACACCCACTCTCCATAACTATGAAGGATAAAACACTGAATATTGACAACATGTGAACGTCACACCCCCTCTCCATAACTATGAAGGATAAAACACGGAATATTGACAACATATGAACGTCACACCCACTCTCCATAACTATGAAGGATAAAACACTGAATATTAACATATGAACGTCACCCCCCACACCATAACTATGAAGGATAAAACACTGAATATTGACAACATGTGAACGTCACACCCACTCTCCATAACTATGAAGGATAAAACACTGAATATTAACATATGAACGTCACCCCCCACACCATAACTATGAAGGATAAAACACTGAATATTGACAACATGTGAACGTCACACCCACTCTCCATAACTATGAAGGATAAAACACTGAATATTAACATATGAACGTCACACCCCCTCTCCATAACTATGAAGGATAAAACACTGAATATTGACAACATGTGAACGTCACACCCACTCTCCATAACTATGAAGGATAAAACACTGAATATTAACATATGAACGTCACCCCCCACACCATAACTATGAAGGATAAAACACTGAATATTGACAACATGTGAACGTCACACCCACTCTCCATAACTATGAAGGATAAAACACTGAATATTAACATATGAACGTCACACCCCCTCTCCATAACTATGAAGGATAAAACACTGAATATTGACAACATGTGAACGTCACACCCCCTCTCCATAACTATGAAGGATAAAAAACTGAATATTGACAACATGTGAATGTCACACCCCCTCTCCATAACTATGAAGGATAAAAAACTGAATATTAACATATGAACGTCACACCCCCTCTCCATAACTTTGAAGGATAAAACACTGAATATTGACAACATGTGAACGTCACACCCCCTCTCCATAACTATGAAGGATAAAACACTGAATATTGACAACATGTGAACGCCACACCCCACTCCATAACTATGAAGAATAAAACACTGAATATTGACAACATATGAACGCCACACCCCACTCCATAACTATGACCGATAAAACACTGAATATCGACAACATATGAATGTCACACCCCTCTCCATAACTATGAAGGATAAAACACTGAATATTGACAACATGTGAACGTCACACCCCCTCTCCATAACTATGAAGGATAAAACACTGAATATTGACAACATGTGAACGTCACCCCCCTCTCCATAACTATGAAGGATAAAACACTGAATATTGACAACATGTGAACGTCACACCCACTCTCCATAACTATGAAGGATAAAACACTGAATATTGACAACATATGAACGTCACACCCCCTCTCCATAACTTTGAAGGATAAAACACGGAATATTGACAACATGTGAACGCCACACCCACTCCATAACTATGAAGTATAAAACACTGAATATTGACAACATATGAACGTCACACCCTCTCCATAACTATGAAGGATAAAACACTGAATATTGACATATGAACGTCACACCCCCTCTCCATAACTATGAAGGATAAAATACTGAATATTGACAACATGTGAACGTCACACCCACTCCATAACTATGAAGGATAAAAAACTGAATATTAACATATGAACGTCACACCCCCTCTCCATAACTATGAAGGATAAAACACTGAATATTGACAACATGTGAACGTCACACCCACTCTCCATAACTATGAAGGATAAAACACTGAATATTAACAACATATGAGCGTCACACCCCCTCTCCATAACTATGAAGGATAAAACACTGAATATTAACAACATGTGAACGTCACACCCACTCTCCATAACTATGAAGGATAAAAAACTGAATATTAACATATGAACGTCACACCCCACTCCATAACTATGAAGGATAAAACACTGAATATTAACAACATATGAACGTCACACCCACTCTCCATAACTATGAAGGATAAAACACTGAATATTAACATATGAACGTCACACCCCCTCTCCATAACTTTGAAGGATAAAACACTGAATATTGCACCCCCCACACCATAACTATAAAGAATAAAACACGGAATATTGACAACATGTGAACGCCACACCCCCTCTCCATAACTATGAAGGATAAAACACTGAATATTGACAACTTATGAACGCCACATCCACTCCATAACTATGAAGGATAAAACACTGAATATTGACAACATATGAACGTCACCCCCCACACCATAACTATGAAGAATAAAACACGGAATATTGACAACATGTGAACGCCACACCCCCTCTCCATAACTATGAAGGATAAAACACTGAATATTGACAACATATGAACGTCACCCCCCACGCCATAACTATGAAGGATAAAACACTGAATATTGACAACATATGAACGCCACACCCCCTCTCCATAACTATGAAGAATAAAACACGGAATATTGACAACATGTGAACGCCACACCCCCTCTCCATAACTATGAAGGATAAAACACTGAATATTGACAACATGTGAACGTCACACCCCCTCTCCATAACTAAGAAGGATAAAACACTGAATATTGACAACATGTGAACGTCACACCCCCTCTCCATAACTATGAAGGATAAAACACTGAATATCGACAACATATGAACGTCACACCCCCTCTCCATAACTATGAAGAATAAAACACGGAATATTGACAACATGTGAACGCCACACCCCCTCTCCATAACTAAGAAGGATAAAACACTGAATATTGACAACATGTGAACGTCACACCCCCTCTCCATAACTATGAAGGATAAAACACTGAATATCGACAACATATGAACGTCACACCCCCTCTCCATAACTATGAAGGATAAAACACTGAATATTGACAACATGTGAACGTCACACCCCCTCTCCATAACTATGAAGGATAAAACACGGAATATTGACAACATGTGAACGCCACACCCCCTCTCCATAACTATGAAGGATAAAACACTGAATATTGACAACATATGAACGTCACCCCCCACACCATAACTATAAAGAATAAAACACGGAATATTGACAACATGTGAACGCCACACCCCCTCTCCATAACTATGAAGGATAAAACACTGAATATTGACAACATGTGAACGTCACACCCCCTCTCCATAACTAAGAAGGATAAAACACTGAATATTGACAACATGTGAACGTCACACCCCCTCTCCATAACTATGAAGGATAAAACACTGAATATCGACAACATATGAACGTCACACCCCCTCTCCATAACTATGAAGGATAAAACACTGAATATTGACAACATGTGAACGTCACACCCCCTCTCCATAACTATGAAGGATAAAACACGGAATATTGACAACATGTGAACGTCACACCCACTCTCCATCCACATATTTTACAATCAAGCGAAACGCATCAAATATGCAACAAACACAGCGAAATATGAATGCGAAGGGTAAAAAAACCCCCACCTACAATCTGATATATCACTAAGATTTAGAACTTTGTTGTAAAAACGTCTGTCCCTGACACCTGCATTTCAGGCTGGCCGCTCTGGAAACACTCTGTGGAAACGCTCCCCACCCACACTGCTTGGTGCCTGGTCTGAGCTGCTGTGACTTAGATTACCATAGTAACTGATTAGATTACCATAATAACTGCAAAAGCGCAGATTCCAACCATTAAAATACTGAAGACTTACGGTCATTAGAAAACATGACTGTACATCATAATGGCAGCTACACTTTCCATCTTAAAGATCTAAAAAAATATTTGGGAATGTCCGGCGGGCCAGATTGAAAATCTTACCAGGCCTTAATTTGACCAGGTCTGGTTTCTTCTGTCCTTCCAGAGGAGCAGACGCAAATAAACTGCCATTTGAGATACGTAACAACCGCTCAACGGTGACACGGCGAAACGTCTTGAGCTTTGCCGTCCGTCAGTAACCATCATCTGTTTATTTGTTTAGTTTAGTAAACACAATGGGCCTTTTTGCGTGTACATTACCATGGAGACACTCATTTCCCTCCACATTTAGGTTATGCTCTATAACAGGGTTAGAGGTGGGAATCTCACCTTAAAAAAAGGAGGATTTTATTTCGAAAGTGGAAAATGTATTTTGTGTTTGTGCGTGACTTCCTGTCGAACACACGCAGATTTTGGCCAATTTGAACGCACACTACGGCACAGGAATGCGGAACAGAACCGCCACATCGCTGCCGTCCGTGAACACATTGACTCGAATGAAACCGGAAATAGTCCGCATTAGTGGTGGCGCCGTTCCGCCGCCATTACCCATCCAGTGTAAATCCAGTGTGTTCCAGTATGGTGGAGAAAGTGATTTCCCTAACAAGCCCACACCTATCCCCCCTTTCTCTCTCTGCCTACTAACCAGATGATGGTCAATAGAACCACAGAGGTACACCAACTGACTCCTCAGCGCTCCATTTCATTCATTTGACCATCTCTTCCAGTTTAGCTCTACCAGGACTTCCTGTAGTCTTGCATGCCTTAGTAGAAGCAATATGAACGCATGTGTGATACACCCCAGCATGGCTTCCATGCTTATGTTCATGTGTAGCTGCCAGGTTTCCCACAAAGGAGATGATTCCTTAAGTTGACAAACATTTACTAGCAATTAGCTCACATTTAGTTAGCATCTTTACTGGTTTGTTGTTTTCCTCGCCCTCACCTGCAAGCATGCGTACATCAAAGCCCGATGATCTTGCTGTTTTTTTTTGAAGGATCTTTAAGTTAACTGTGTTTCTTAATCGGATTGCACCATGTCTATCAGAACGGGAAGGTAAGGAGTGAACACCTACTGTACGGCTGACTGTACTTCAGATGTGTTTGTAGCTCAGAGCTTCTGTTTTTTAGCCTTCACTGTCCGTTTGTCTGTCGGCAACGTCCACGTAGTGAGTCGTCGCTTTGTGGAGCTTCTCTATCGTCCTTTCTTTGTTGGACACGCTTGGACTTTTTCCCTGGCACAAAAGAAAGGGTCGTGCATGCCTTGTCTGGGGAATGCTCGTTTTTTTTGTATGTTTCTTACAGGGTTTGAAAGGGCAGGGGTTTTTGCAATGCATTGTGGGTAGCCATTGTTCTTGTTTACATGGCCGTACTCAACCAGCGGTGTCGCGAGAGAGAGCAACGAAGCGGATTAAAAAGGATCATACGAAAGAAGAAAATCTGGGGACTGTACCAAAACAAACTGGACCTTGTCCCAGAGCCAATTGGTAGATTTGATCCATATATGGGCACGTTCAATTGACGAGATTTGAGCAAGTTCCCGAACATTTTCTGTATCCCGATCGTCCACCGAGTCAGTTTTTATACAGGCCAAACGTTTCGGAATGCCAAGTCAGTCAAGAAAACTTTGGAATTGGACCTTGTCGTCCTTTCAGAGGTAAGTCAACAGGACTTGTCACTAGCTGTGAGGTGGTTTTTGAGACGTTTTGATGTGGAAGTGTTTCGCAAAAGCATGATAGAAATACTTTTTTTCCGCATTTAGAGGGCACTTGAACACCGAGCCAACGGGGCATCAATGTGACGGGTCGTCTCGGTCTCAGTTCCGATGGGTCGGCCGGGGGGAGCGAGGCGCGTCTCGTGGGTCCCTTCCCCGCAATAGGCTCGGGGAGACCCACTTGCCCAAACAAAGTTGAGGGCGCCACTGGCTTCGTCTTCTACTGACATCACTCAACCAGCGGTATCGTGAGAGAGAGCACCGAAGCGGATTAAAAAGGATCGTACGAAAGACAAAAATCTGGGGACTGTACCGAAACAAACTGGAACTTGTCCCAGAGTCAAAGTCACGCCAGTTGGTGGATTTGATCCATATGGGCACATTCAATTGACGAGATTTGAGCAAGTTCCCGAACGTGTCCTGTATCTCGATCGTCAACCGAGTCAGTTTTTATACATGCCAAACATTTCGGAATGCCAAGTCGGTAAAGAAAACTTTGAAATTGGACCTTGTCGTCCTTTCAGAGGTAAGTCAAAAGGTCTTGTCACTAGCTGTGTTTCCATTGCCCCGAGAAATGCCCAAAACCTAAATATCGCAATAAAAACTGGTAATGGAAAATATTTAGAAAAACCTCTCAAATTTTGCACTCTCATGAGGTGCTTTTTGAGACGTTTTGATGTTGAAGTGTTTCGCAAAAGCATGATAGAAATACTTTTTTTCCGCATTTAGAGGGCACCTGAACACCTAACCAGCGGAGCATCAATGTGACGGGTCGTCTCGGTCTCACTTCCGATGGGTCGGCCGGGGGGAGCGAGGCGCGTCTCGTGGGTCCCTTCCCCGCAATAGAGGCTGACACGCAGGCTCGGGGAGACCCACTTGCCCAAACAAAGTTGAGGGCGCCGCTGACTTCGTCTTCTACTGACATCACTCAACCAGCGGTATCGTGAGAGAGAGCACCGAAGCGGATTAAAAAGGATCGTACGAAAGACGAAAATCTGGGGACTGTACCGAAACAAACTGGACCCTGTCCCAAAGTCACGCCAGTTGGTGGATTTGATCCATATGGGCACGTTCAATTGACGAGATTTGAGCAAGTTCCTGAACGTGTCCTGTATCTCGATCGTCAACCGAGTCAGTTTTTATACATGCCAAATGTTTCCAAATGCCAAGTCGGTAAAGAAAACCGTGGGTGTGTGCGAGACCTTGGAATTGGACCCTGTCGACCTTTCAGAGGGAAGTCAACAGGACTTGTCACTAGCTGTGTTTCTATTTCCCCGAGAAATACCCAAATCTAAATATCGCAATAAGAGACTGGTAATGGAAAATATTTTGAAAAACCTCTCAAATTTTGCACTCTGAGGTGGCTTTTGAGACTTCGATGTTGAAGTCTTTCGCAAAAGCATGATGGAAAGATTATTTTTTGCATTTACATGCCAACGGGGCATTAATGGGACGGGTCATGTCGGTGTCACTTCCGATCGGTCGGCCGGGGGGAGCGAGGTGCGTCTCGTGGGTCCCTTTCCCGCAATAGAGGCCGACACGCAGGCTCGGGGAGACCCACTTGCCCAAACAAAGTTGAGGGCGCCGCTGGCTTCGTCTTCTACTGACATCACTCAACCAGCGGTGTCGCGAGAGAGAGTTTTGAAAGCGGATTAAAAAGGATCCTACAAAAGAAGAAAATCTGGAGACTGTACCGAAACAAACTGGACCTTGTCCCAGAGTCAAAGTTACCCCAATTGGTGGATTTGATCCATATGGGCACATTCAATTGACGAGATTTGAGCAAGTTCCTGAACGTGTCCTGTATCATGATCGTCAACTGAGTCAGTACGGGCCAAACGTTTCCGAACGCCAAGTCGGTAAAGAAAACTTTGGGTGGAAAAAACATTTAAATACTTTTTTTCCGCATTCAGCGGGGCATCAATGTGACGGGTCGTCTCAGTCTCACTTCCGATCGGTCGGCCGGGGGCAGCGAGGCGAGTCTCGTGGGTCCCTTCCCGGCAGTAGAGGCTGACACGCAGGCTCGGGAGACCCACTTGCCCGAACAAAGTTAAGGGCACCGCTGACTTCGTCTTCTACTGACATCACTCAACCAGCGGTATCGCGAGAGAGAGCACCGAAGCGGATTAAAAATAATCTTACCAAAGAAGAAAATCTGGGGACTGTACCGAAACAAACTGGAACTTGTCCCAAAGTCATGCCAGTCGGTGGATTTGATCCATATGGGCACGTTCAATTGACGAGATTTGAGCAAGTTCCCGAACATTTTCTGTATCCCGATCGTCCACAGAGTCAGTTTTTATACAGGCCAAAAGTTTCGGAATGCCAAGTCGGTAAAGAAAACTTTGGAATTGGACCTTGTCGTCCTTTCAGAGGTAAGTCAACAGGACTTGTCACTAGCTGCGTTTCCATTGCCCTGAGAAATACCCAAAATCTAAATATCGCAAAAAGAAACTGGTAATGGAAAATATTTCGAACAACCTCTCAAATTTTGCACTCTCATTAGGTGGTTTTTAAGACATTTCGATGTTGAAGTGTTTCGCAAAAGCATGATAGAAATACTTTTTTTTTCGCATTTAGAGGTCACCTGGAACTTGTCCCAAAGTCATGCCAGTCGGTGGATTTGATCCATATGGGCACGTACGTTCAATTGACGAGGTTTGAGCAAGTTCCCGAACATTTTCTATCCCGATCGTCCACTGAGTCAGTTTTTATACAGGCCAAACGTTTCGGAATGCCAAGTCGCCAACGGGGCATCAATGTGACGGGTCGTCTCGGCGTCACTTCCGATCAGTCGGCTGGGGGGAGCGAGGCGCGTCTCGTGGGTCCCTTCCCTGCAATAGAGGCCGACACGCAGGCTCGGGGACTTGCCCGAACAAAATGGAGGGCGCCGCTGACTTCGTCTTCTACTGACATCACTCAACCAGCGGTATCGCGAGAGAGAGTTTCGAAAGCGGACTAAAAAGGATCGTACGAAAGAAGAAAATCTGGGGACCGTACCGAATCAAACTGGACCTTGTCCCAGAGTCAAAGTCACGCTAGTTGGTGGATTTGATCCATATGGGCACGTTCAATTGACGAGATTTGAGTAAGTTCCCGAACGTGTCCTGTATCTCGATCAACCACAGAGTCAGTTTTTATACAGGTTAAACGTTTCCGAATGCCAAGTCGGTAAAGAAAACTTTGAGTGTGTGCGAGACTTCGGAATTGGACCTTGTCGTCCTTTCAGAGGTAAGTCAACAGGACTTGTCACTAGCTGTGTTTCCATTGCCCTGAGAAATCCCCGTATTAGAGGCCGACACGCAGACTCAGAGACCCACTTGCCTGAAAAATGTTGAGAGCGCGGTAAGGACTTTGCCTTTGAGCAATCACCCGCTGTCTTGGTCTTCTACTGACATCACGGCACCAGCGGTGGCTGCAATATCTTCCTCAAAGTGGAGTTTCGCGGGATGAGATTTTAGGAGAATGATGTCCCTTTTCATGGAAACACCTACAAAAAGTCGCAAATGTACTTTGTCGACACTTTTAGAAATGTCGCCTTTATTTTGCGAATAACTGCAATGGAAACGCAGCTACTCAGAAATGTGTTTCAAACTAAATACACCTAAAGTGTGAAAAACATCAATGTGGGAAATATTTCTCAGTTATTGATCTATGATTAGAGATATTGCTTTTTTCCCCCAAATACTGTATGTGGTTCCTAACTAAGCTTAGCTTAGTTTAGCTAATGCTAACAGCCTACCAAAAGCTACGTGTGAAACAGAATAAAAGATGCTTTGATTGAAACTTAGCAGTGTGAAAACACCAACATGTACCAGGTGATGGCGTTAAAAGTCATGTTTGATAGTCTCACGGCTGCTATCCCGGCTGTTTATTAGCTTCATAACCCGACTTCCTTGGCTTATCTTCTACGCTGGAAATGAGACAAATCTCACTAAAATGTTTTGGCAGTTATTGATGCCGCACTTTTGCGCCATATTTGCAACTTGTTAAAGAAAAAAACACAACTTTAGTACATAGTCCTGCATTGAAGCCAATGTAAAGATGCTATTCCGAAGACCCATGATGCATTGCGTTCCCAGGTCCTACTTTCGAGCCCTGCTGATGTCAGTGTGTTTTTCTTCCTCGCATGTCGCCTCCTGCTAATGCAACTTAACTTCAATTTCTGTTCTTGTCTTTCTTTTTGCCTGATTTCCGTTTCTTTGGGTTTGCAACTGGTTCTCCTGTTTTCACCTGCTGTTTTCCACCGGTACTCCCTCTCTCCTCTCCTCTTCCCCCTGTCTCAAACAGAGCGGTTTCACCCCTCTGCACATCGCCGCTCACTATGGCAACGTGAATGTCTCCACCCTGTTGCTGAACAGAGGAGCCGCTGTGGACTTCACAGCAAGGGTAGCCGCCCTTTTTTACACTTCCGTTGTGTTTCTACTCGCATTCACAAAGCAACCTGCTGGATCAAATATGCATAATAGGAATTGTGTAATGTCCCTCATTTCTCCGAGATTAGATAGACTCTTGTCTATAAAGCAGGGCTACTCAACTGGAGGCCCGGAGGGCAGATTCAACCCGGTAATGACACCATACCAACCCTCAAAACGTGGGAGACAAAGGTTCTCGCTAGAGATGTGAATCTTTGTGCTCCACACGATTCCATTTGATTCTTGGGGGTAACGATTCGATTCAGAATCCATTCTTGATTCTAATAACATTGGGTGCCAGCGCTATGAATAACTACATTCCTCCATAAAATAGATAAATAGCTCTGATCAATTTCTTATGGCCTGAAAATGAAATCTCAGATTTATGTTTGTTGCTTTCGAAATTGTGCCGTTTCTTATCACAAGATTGGCAATAAAAGTTAAAAAATAGCGTCAGACTTTGTGATTTCTTTTGGGGGCTACATTACATGATATTACTTTTTTTTTAAATTAAGTTTTAAAAAAAACAACCTTATTTTCAAGATGAATAGCTCTGATCAGTTTCTATATGACTTAAAAGAAAACTGGTTTTGTTGAATAAAATTCTAGCATTTAATAAAGTCAAAAACAAATAAGACAAAAAGAGAAGTATCCAACACTTCTCGTTTCTAAAGTAAATGTGTACAACAGTACATCAACAATATGATTTGTCTGAGTGGCTGGACGGGACAGATTGGAAAAAAATTTTAGATTTTTTTAATCGACTAAGAATTGTTACAAATAAGAATTAATTTGAAAGTTTTTATTTATTTAAAAATGTTTTTGACACCCCTCATTTTTGCAACATATTCCTAATAATACCAGAGTTGCAAGTGTAAATACATTGTAAGAGCCATGCATTATCATCTCAAAGGGGGGCCTGTGATGAATTTATAATACATTTAAATAAATGTTGACACAATGCCTCAAAATAAAATCTCAGATTTTTGTTTGTTGCTGTCGGAATTGTGTCGTTTGTTATCATAAGATTGGCAATAAGAGTTAAAAATAGCATCAGACTTTGTGATTTCTTTTGGGGGCTACATTACATGATATTACTTTAAAAAACAACAACTTATGTTTGAAAAAACAACCTTATTTTCAAGATAAATAGCTCTGATCAATTTGTATATTACTTTAAAAAAACTTTTGTTGAGTAAAATTCTAGCCAAACATTTAATAAAGTCAAATATAAATAAAGCGAAAAGAGAAGTATCCAACACTTCTCTTTTCTAAAGTCAATCTGTACAGCAGATTTAGACCATCTCAAACTCAAGGCCCGGGGGCCAGATGTGGCCCGCCACTTCATTTTTTTTGTCCCTGGAAATAATATGTATCAATAGAGTACTGTAACCTTTTTTACTAACTGTAATCTTTCTTTCTATTTTGGGGAGAAAATTTTTTTTACTCCATGTAATCACAAATTAGGTTATCTTAAATATTGTCTAATTAAGCAAAAATAGACGATCAAACATTCAAACCATTTTTTAAATAGAAATAAATACTAATAATAATGATTTCAAAGCAAGTTATCCATCAAAGTGTGCAATGTAAAAGTAGCAATAGATTTCATGGTCAAATTGTGAAATTTACTGTGGTTTTTACAGCATTTTTCTCTAAATGAAAAAAACTACTTTTTTTTTACTGTTTTGGCATTTACAGTAATACACCGAAAAGTCTACAGTTGTTGATTTGCGGTAAAAAAAAAAAAAACAAACAAACTGGGAGCTCAGGTGACAAAATTTTTCTGTAAAATTTAAGGTTTTTTTATTTACAGTAAAAAAAGAAAAAGAAAACGTACATTTTACAGTAAAATTCTGGCCACTGAGCTGCCTTTTTTGCCGTAAAAACAGCAGTACTGTTTTTCCATTTACAGTAATATACCATTAATTATGAGGTGGAATTATTGCAGCTTAGCATATTTTTTTTACATTTTAGTTTAAAAAAAAAATTACTAATAAAAATGCATTAAAAAATTGTGTAATAATAGTATTCACTGTTAGAAGGCCCTCTGGGGCCAAACATAACTGCCATGTGGCCCTCAGTGAAAACCACTTTGACACCTCTGATCTACATCAACAATATGATTTGTCTGAGTGGCTGGGCGGGATAGATTTTAAAAAAATAAAATAAAATCTAAATTAAATTTTTTTGAATCGACTAAGAATCGTTACAATTAAGAATTCATTTGAAAATATTTGAACATGTCTTGAACATGTTTTTTTTTACACTTTCGCATTATAACAATTTTGTTTGACTTGTTTCTTGCTGTTGGAATTGTGCCGTTTGTTATCACAAGAATGGCAATAAAAGTTGAAAATAGCGTCAGACTTTGCGATTTATGTTGGGGGCTACATTACATTATAATACTTTAATTTGTTTTCAAGTAAAAAAAAACAACTTATTTTCAAGGTGTGGTAATAAAAATGCAGTGGCGGCGCGACGCATTCAATGACATTAAGGGCAAACCCTTAAGTTATTGACCTTGAAACTACAATGGTGAAAATACTTTAGTAATGAAAAATATGTTTATTACATTCGAAAGGGTTACTTGCATTGTTATTATTATATATTATGTTTACATTAGTGCTTCATTTGGCCAAAGTTAATGTAAACTTTTCAATAGGGATGTCTGATAATGGCTTTTTGCCGATATTCCCCAACTCTTTAATTACCGATACCGATATCAACCGATATATACAGTCGTGGAATTAACACATTATTATGCCTAATTTGGACAACCAGGTATGGTGAAGATAAGGTACTTTAAAAAAAAAAATTTATAAAATAAAATAAGATAAATAAATTAAAAACATTTTCTTGAATAAAAAAGAAAGTAAAACAATATAAAAACAGTTACATTGAAACTAGTAATGAATGAAAATTAGTAACATTAACTGTTAAAGGTTAGTACTATTAGTGGACCAGCAGCACGCACAATCATGTGTGCTTACGGACTGTATCCCTTGCAGACTGTATTGATATATATTGATATATAATGTAGGAACCAGAATATTAATTTAACTTTTGTGTGAATGAGTGTAATAAAAAACAACAACAAAAAAACCGATACCGATAATAAAAAAAAACGATACAGATAATTTCCGATATTACATTTTAACGCATTTACACTTTCGCATTATAACAATTTTATTTGACTTGTTTCTTGCTGTTGGAATTGTGCCGTTTGTTATCACAAGAATGGCAATAAAAGTTGAAAATAGCGTCAGACTTTGCGATTTATGTTGGGGGCTACAATACATTATAATACTTTATTTTGTTTTCAAGTAAAAAAAACCAACTTATTTTCAAGGTGTGGTAATAAAAATGCAGTGGCGGCGCGACGCATTCAATGACATTAAGGGCAAACCCTTGAAACTACAATGGTGAAAATACTTTAGTAATGAAAAATATGTTTATTACATTCGAAAGGGTTACTTGCATTGTTATTATTATATATTATGTTCACATTAGTGCTTCATTTGGCCAAAGTTAATGTAAACTTTTCAATAGGGATGTCCGATAATGGCTTTTTGCCGATATCCGATATTCCCCAACTCTTTAATTACCGATACCGATATCAACCGATATATACAGTCGTGGAATTAACACATTATTATGCCTAATTTGGACAACCAGGTATGGTGAAGATAAGGTACTTTAAAAAAAATAAAAATAAAATAAGATAAGTAAATTAAAAACATTTTCTTGAATAAAAAAGAAAGTAAAACAATATAAAAACAGTTACATTGAAACTAGTAATGAATGAAAATGAGTAAAATTAACTGTTAAAGGTTAGTACTATTAGTGGACCAGCAGCACGCACAATCATGTGTGCTTACGGACTGTATCCCTTGCAGACTGTATTGATATATATTGATATATAATGTAGGAACCAGAATATTAATAACAGAAAGAAACAACCCTTTTGTGTGAATGAGTGTTAAAAAAAAAAAAAAAAAAAAAAAAAAAAAAACCGATACCGATAATAAAAAAACCGATACCGATAATTTCCGATATTACATTTTAACGCATTTATCGGCCGATAATATCGGCAGGCCGATATTATCGGCATCTCTACTTTTCAACATCATTGTCCGAAGCTTACAATGTTGACTTAATATAATATCGATCTACAATAGGACACGGACATTACATTTGTTTTGAGTTGTAAAAAAAAAGTGTTACGTTTGTATACAGCAACTGAAGAAAACAACGCAGTTTGGACACCCCTGAAGTATACTAAAACAAACGATTTTAGAAGATGCTCGTTCTCAGAAGGGGAGGTGCTTAGCTTTTTGAAATTGTGGCCCCTACAACAATTGAGTTGAATAGCTCCGCAATAAAGGATCATCTTATTTTTTATTGGAATCAAACATGTGACCAATTACCCCCCTTGTGTTTTCTCCACTCCTTTTTTCTCCATTTAATTGTCACCAGTCAGCTCGCTGGTTTTATGCATTCTTAGCCAAACCGCATGTCACAGGATTTACCTGCGGGACCCTTTTAAACGCAATATCCAGTAGTTAGTGAACAAACAAAGCGAGCGTTTCATTGCCGTGATTGTGCGGTCACGTCCTTCTCTATGCTCCCTCAGAACGGAATAACGCCTCTGCACGTGGCCTCCAAGAGAGGCAACACCAACATGGTGGTCCTGCTGCTGGACCGAGGCGCTCAGATCGACGCTAAAACCAGGGTGAGTGTGCACAAAAGGCATGTTTCATAGTGAGATATGTCACGACCTGCCCTCCCAGGATGGACTGACTCCCTTACACTGCGCAGCCAGAAGTGGGCACGATCCTGCGTTGGAGTTGCTGCTGGAGAAAGGAGCCCCCATCTTGGCCAGGACCAAGGTACCCTAATGCGGCACACACCTTTATTAGGCACACCCTCTTGAGATGTGTCCAACTGATCCCACATTCAGTATTGACAAACTTTTAGATAGGGCGGGACCATTACGGCAAAAATAATAATCGCCATTATTTTGTTCGAGATTGAAATCCCGATGAATAACACGATTATTCAGTACCGTATTTTCCGGACCATAGGGCGCACTGCCGATGAGCGGGTCTAGTCAGGTCTATTTTCATACAAAAGGCGCACCGGATTATAAGGCGCATTAAAGGAGTCATATATATATATTTTTTTTCTAAATAGAAAATACTTCCTTGTGGTCTACATCAGTGTTTTTCAACCACTGTGCCACGGCACACTAGTGTGCCGTGAGATATTGTC
Source organism: Entelurus aequoreus (assembly GCF_033978785.1). Lineage (NCBI taxonomy): Eukaryota > Metazoa > Chordata > Actinopteri > Syngnathiformes > Syngnathidae > Entelurus > Entelurus aequoreus. The sequence goes on along the minus strand of NC_084748.1, from coordinate 46,253,954 downwards.
TGGTGTGCCGTGGGAAATTATGCAACTTCACCTAATTTATCCCAAAAATATTTTTGGCAAATCAATAATTAGAATCTGCCAATAATGTGCCGTTGCTTAGTGTCTGTGCTGCGTAAAACTCGGCAGGGTAACCACGTAATACTCCATGTCAGTAGGTGGCAGCATTGCTTTGTAAAAGTCGGAATGTGTCGGGTGAGACGAGGATGGTTTGTTGTGATCCCGATATGCAGACCACAGTGGGAGGCAGGGTGCAGGTAAAAAGGGTATGTAATGCTTAAACCCAAAATGAACGAAAGGAAAAGGCTATGCAAAACAAAAGTCAAACTGAACTGGCTACAAAGTAAACAGAGACAGAATGCTGGACGACAGCAAAAACTTACGGTGTCCACAAAGTACATCCGTACGTGACATGAAAATCAACAATGGCCACACAAAGAAGGATAGCAACAACGTAAATAGCCTTGCTTGCTAACACAAAGCAGGTGCGCGGAATAGCGCTCAAAGGAAGACATGAGGCCACTACAGGAAAACACCGGCAAAACAGGAAGGGCCACCAAAATAAGCAAGACAAGAACTAAAGCACTACACACAGGAAGACACCAACACACTCAAAATAAGACACGACGACTTGGTGGAGTTAATTTTTTAAAGTTTTCTGCTGGTGGTGTGCCTCCGGATTTTTTTTATGACAAAAATGTGCCTTGCCTCAAAAAAGGTTGAAAAACACTGGTCTACATAACATGTAATGGTGGTTCTTTGCTCAAAATGTTGCATAGATGAGGTTTTACAGACCATCTGACAGTCGCTTCAGGATGTTTTGTGGGCGCTCTTATTTACGTGCCTCCACTTGGACAGCGTCGTCTTTGTTGTAGCGGTGTAGCGTGCAAGGACGGGAGTGGAAGAAGTGTCAAAAGATGGAGCTAACTGTTTTAATGACATTCACACTTTACTTCAATCAATAATGGAGCAGCATCTCCTCATCCGTGGCTCACTAGTGCAACAACAACGCCCGAAATGTGTCCCGTGAAAAACCGTACGACCGAAACCCTCTAATAATTAAAGTTCCTTGGGTGGATTATGTAAACTCACCATACCGGTATGTTTTTAGTGCTTTCATGGTGAGTTTACTGACAGATATAAGTACAAACTTTACACTTAGAAATGGCAACAGTGGAGGATGAAAGTCACATAACAAGAAGGTAGAGAAAAAGAAGAAGCTTATCGACTACGGTGTCGGCACCGACTAAAAAGGCGGACGCGCGCACATTTTCAGGACTGAGGCAAATCCCGAATAAACATCAGCAGGTACCAGAAGGTAAGAAAAGTTGGTTTTGCATAATATTGCGAAACAAAATGACAGATAATGTCTTTCCTTATACACACACCATAATAATACTCCTATGTTGAAGCACAGTACAATCCATCAAGCGGTGTGGCTTCATAGCTTACCAAAGTCCTACTAAAACATTTTGAGACATTTTTGAGTGTAGTGTGTAATGTTCTATTTTCTCAATAGAACATATAAAATGTTGGTGTTGTTTACTTGAGACATATTGCCATCATAGTGCAGTCTACACTTATCTCTTATGTTTGACTGCCATCTACTTGTCACACTTATCATTACACCATGTCGGTAAGCTCAACCAAACTTATTCCTTACATTATGCGCACTGGTTCTAAGGCGCACTGTCGAGTTTTGAGGAAAAAAAAGGATTTTAAGTGTGCCTTATAGTCCAGAAAATACGGTAATATAAAATTTGAACATGTTGGAATGCGAAACTGTATAAATCACACTTATTGTTTTTATTAATTAATGCTGTTGTTGTTTTGGGTTTATTTTTCTTAATCCTTTTGAACATGTCCAAAATAAAATATATATATATATATTAATTTATTTGAAAATAAATAAGGACATTTACAACAATAGCAATATGATATAACAACAAAATTAAGTTTTTCCGTTTATTGCCTTTTGTATCGTAAATACAATTTAATAAAATTTAAAAAATCCTGAAATCAAAAAATAAAGTGTGATTTTTCGAACATGTTTTTTTTTACAGTTTCGCATTCTAACATGTCCGAATTTAATTGTACTTGTTTGTTGCTGTCGGAATCGTGCCATTTGTTATTATAAGATTGTCAATAAAAGTTAAAAATAGCGTCAGACTTTCGACATCTTCAGAGGATTTTAAAAATATTTGAAATCACAGCATAATAATTGTGTAAATGTATCAATAACTTTATTTTGTTAGCGCTGTCAGACCGGATGTTGCGCACAGCGCTGTTATTGTGAAGGGGGCGCGGGGGAAGTGTGCTGCTGTCCGGATCTTGACGAGTAAGGAGAAGACTTGAGGCTTTTAGACACACAATAAGAGAGAGCCTCTCAAGTTGTGACCGCTGTTTGTCCATTGATGTTACACCCGTGATGTCGTTCACAACAACACAAGCAGATAAAATTGTTCTTGCTAGCTTTAGCTTCCTAGTTTTAAGCGGTCGTCTCCATGTTTATTAGTATCAGCACGTGTTTCAGGGATGAATTAGCGGTACCGGACTCATTTATTTTCCCAAACAAAATATACATTTACAATAATAACAATAGCAACATAATATAACAACAAAATTCAGTTTTTCCGTTTATTTTCTTTTACACTTATTTTACCACCATTGTGTGCTTTTTGTATTGTAAATAAAATGTAATAAAATTCAAAAATCCTCACATAAAAAATAATAATAAAAAAAATAAATTTTGATTTTTTTAACATGTTTTTTTTTTTTACAGTTTCGCATCCTAACATGTCCGAATTTTATTTTACTTCTTTGTAGCTTTTGGAATTGTGCCGATTGTTATCATAAAATTGTCAATAAAAGTTAAAAATAGCGTTAGATTTTAGACATCTTTAGAGGATTTAAAAAAATATTTGAAATCACAGCATAATAATTGTGTAAATGTATCAGTAACTTTTATTTTCCCAAACAATAAACACATTTACAATAATAACAATAGCAATATAATAAAACAAAAACAAAAAATGTTTTTCCGTTTATTTCCTTTTACACTTATTTTACCACAATTTTTGTATCATAAATACAATTTAATAAAATTCAAAAATCCTCACATTTATTGGTGCAAAACATCTTTAGAGGATTTAAAAAATATTTGAAATCACAGCATAATAATTGTGCTTTAGCTTCCTAGTTTCAAGCGGCCGTCTCCACGTTGTTTAGTATCAGGACGTGTTTCGGGGATGAATTAGCGGTATCGGACACCTTTATTTTCCCAAACAAATGTTCCTTCTCCTCACAATGACAACGTTGTTTAGTATCAGGACGTGTTTCAGGGATGAATTAGCGGTATCGGACACCTTTATTTTCCCAAACAATAAACACATTTACAATAATAACAATAGCAATATAATAAAACAACAAAATTATTTTTTTCCCGTTTATTTCCTTTTACACTTATTTTACCACAATTTCGTAATTACAATAAATAAAATCCAAAAATCCTCACATTTATTGGTGCAAAACATCTTTAGAGGATTTAAAAAATATTTGAAATCACAGCATAATAATTGTGCTTTAGCTTCCTAGTTTCAAGCGGCCGTCTCCACGTTGTTTAGTATCAGGACGTGTTTCGGGGATGAATTAGCGGTATCGGACACCTTTATTTTCCCAAACAAATGTTCCTTCTCCTCACAATGACAACATTTCACTCACATTTATGTCAATTTCCCTGATATTATTCTGCATTTAACATCGGATTCTGTTTAGTTAACACGTAAATGTCTTGCTTTTTTTGTTGACTTTAGTGATTATTGATCAAAAGTAACAACCATGGTGTAGACGTGCTCTTTCTTTCACTAATGGCTTTTTTCCGATTGCCATGGCGAGAAGCTGAGTGAGAAATGGGATGTGTTTCTGTCATTCCTGACCACGTGTCCCCCTCCCAGAACGGACTGTCCCCGCTGCACATGTCGGCCCAGGGCGACCACGTGGAGTGCGTGAAGCTGCTGCTGCAGCACAAGGCGCCGGTGGACGACGTGACGCTGGACTACCTGACGGCGCTGCACGTCGCCGCCCACTGCGGACACTACCGGGTCACCAAGCTGCTGCTGGACAAAAAGGCCAACCCCAACGCCCGAGCACTGGTAACGCGCACGTGGTACGGCCGACTTGTGAGTTGGGAACGACGTGTCTCTGTGTACGTGTGTGTGTGTGTGTGTGTGTGTGTGTGTGTGTGTGTGTGTGTGTGTGTGTGTGTGTGTGTGTGTGTGTCTGTGGCAGAATGGATTCACGCCGCTGCACATCGCCTGCAAG